>NW_027361689.1:10135000-10265000 GCF_039654945.1 Dendrobates tinctorius | reverse complement strand
CACAGCCGCTGATAGATGATTCTGCTGGTACATTCACTCAGAGCACTACATTGTCCTCGCAGTGTACAGAGCCAGATTCTGACCCTGATGAGACTCAGGTGCCCCTTCCCGCACACTATACCACCATACACGGTGACACAGAGGAAGGTGCACATGACATTGAAGAGGAGGTGATGGATGACCCAGTTGTTGACCCAGATTGGCATCCATTGGGGGAAGAGGGTGCTGCTTCCAATAGCTCAGATGAGGAGCATCCACAGCAGACATCGACATCGCAACAGCTGTTATCTGGCAGGCCCGGAGCACTCCAAAGACAGGTTCCAAAAATCAAAAGAGTTGCTGGACAGCTTGTCCAGAGGGTCAAAACATCACAGCGTGCTAGGCCGCAAAATGTCTGCTAAAGTAGGAAGAGTGCAGTGTGGCACTTTTTTGAACAAAATCCTCATGATCAGGCCAAGGTTATCTGTAAGAAGTGCGCAAAGACCTTTAGCCGAGGGAAAAATCTGAAAAATTTGAATACCAGTTGCATGCTTAGACATTTAACCAGCATGCACTTGCAAGCGTGGACACAACACCAAACCTCAAGTGCCACATGTGCAACTGATCACAAAGAAGGTAGTCAGCAATGCTACATTGTTTCCCCCACTGTAAGCCCACCGGTTAGCACAGCAGCAAATGTTGAGGTGTCGTTGCAAGGCCACAGCAGTCAGGGAATCCCACTGTTATATCAACGAAATACTGAATCTAGGCCATCAGAAAGAACACCAACTCCATCACCATCATCAACCCTCTCTCAGTCCGCCCTGTCCACCGCTACTTCCACCATATGCAGCTCTCAAGTCCAGCTCACCCTCCCAGACACTATGAGTAGGTCAAGAAAGTACTCAGTTTCTCATCCGCGTACACTGGGTTTGAACGCCCACATTGCCAAACTAATCTCATTTGAGATGATGTCCTATCGGTTGGTGGAAAGCGCAGCTTTCCGCGAACTCATGGCCTATGCAGTACCACGCTATGACCTACCCAGTCGCCACTTCTTCTCTCGCAAAGCCATCCCAGCCCTCCACCATCATGTGAAAGACCGCATTGTCCATGCACTCAAGCAGTCAGTGAGTGGAAAGGTGCACCTCACAACTGATGCATGGTCCAGTCGGCATGGCCAGGGCCGTTATGTGTCCATCACTGCGCACTGGGTTAATGTGGTGGATGCAGGGTCCACAGGGGACAGCGGTGGTGGGACAGTGCTGCCTAGCCCACGGTATAGGAAACAGTTGGCTGTAGGCGTTCGACCCTCCTCCTCCTCCTCCTCCAGAAGCGAAAGCTCGTCCACAGAGCGCAGTCGCACGAGCACTCCATCTGCAGCTGCCACTGTTGCACACGAGGTGTCCCCCTATCGAGCAGCTAGTGGAAAGCGTCAGCAGGCTGTGTTGCAAATGATGTGTTTGGGCGACAGACACACCGCCGAGGTGCTGGCCGAGTACTTGAAGCGACAAACTGAGTCATGGCTGGGCAGTGTACATCTTGAGGCAGGCAAGGTAGTTAGTGATAACGGCCGTAATTTTGTGGCAGCCATAGCCCTTTCAAAACTCAGCCACATACCTTGCTTGGCTCACACCTTGAACCTGGTGGTGCAGTGCTTCCTCAAAAATTATCCGGAGTTAACAGCCCTGCTCCAGAAGGTGCGAAGACTGTGCGCGCACATCCGCCGGTCGCATGTACACTCCGTTCGTATGCAGAAGCTGCAGCGATTGCTCCACCTTCCCAACCACCGCCTCATTATCGACATTGCAACAAGGTGGAACTCCACCCTGCACATGGTGGAGCGGCTGTGCGAGCAGAGGCAGGCCATAATGCATTTGTGGGAGGATACACGGCCAGGCACTTTGAGAGCAGATATGGAGTTGACAGGTGTGCAGTGGTCGAAGCTGAAAGACCTCTGTAAAGTCCTTCAGTGTTTTGAGGAATGCACACGGCTGGTAAGCGCAGACGACGCCATCCTAAGCATGAGCATCCCACTTATGCGTCTGCTCATGCAAACTTTGACGCACCTTAAGGAGCAGGAGTCTGCAGCCAATGTTGACGAGGAGGAAGAGGTGGAGGGAATCCTTGATGACATTCAGCCATTGTCTGCTCAGGGACCTCTCCTGGACGAGTTGGAGGAAGAAGAGGAGGAGGAGGATGATGGGGATGATTACTTAGGGGAGGAGGATGCATCTTGTGGGGCAAGTGAAAATGTTGGCGTGGCAAGGTCTGGTACAGGGTTTGTGCGTGACTGGAGGGATGTGGATTTGCCAGAAAGTGCTCCTCCAACCAGCACTCGCAGTGCATCATTGACACCGGGAACATTGGCCCACATGTCAGATTATGCCTTGCAGATCCTAAAAAGGGACCCCTGCATTGCCAAAATGATGAACGATGATGACTACTGGTTGGCCAGCATCCTGGATCCACGCTATAAAGGCAAATTACAAAACATCATGCCACAGGAGAACCTTGACCTAATATTGGCTAATAAAAAAGCAACTCTGGTAAATCGGTTGCTTGAGGCATTCCCAGCACACAGCAGCGGTGATGGTTCTCACACGAGCCGTACGTGCCGGGGGCAGCTTGGCAGAGGTATTCATGGTGCACACAGCAGAAGTGGCGTTGGAGACAGGGGTTTCATGACAATGTTGTGGACTGATTTTTCAAGTACCGCTCACACAACTGGTAATACAGCATCGATGGAAAGTGACAGGAGACAGCAGTTGTCAACTATGGTTACAAACTACTTTTCCTCCCATATCGATGTTCTCCCACACAGGTCATTCCCCTTTGACTATTGGGCTGCTAAACTGGACACCTGGCCTGAATTGGCACAATATGCCTTACAGGAGCTCGCTTGCCCAGCTGCAAGTGTGCTATCGGAAAGAGTCTTCAGTGCAGCTGGATCAATCCTGACAGAAAAATGGACCCGTTTGTCAACCCAAAATGTGGATGATCTAACCTTCATTAAAATGAACCATGCATGGGTTTCCAAGGATTTTGTCCCACCTTCCCCTGATGACACATAGGGTGACAGAAAAATGGCTTGCTTTGGTCCACCTCTTCCTGGGACTTGACCTATTTCGCCTTTTGCATCAGCTGAATGTCCAACATCAACATATGCCACTTTCTAAAACTCCCTAACTGTGCTGCCTCCCCCCCCATGGCCGGGGTCACCACCTAGCATACAACACCGTGCGAGTGCCGTTGCCCTGGACAGGTGGGTAGGCCGACTCTTGGGCGCTGGCACTGGCACAGGGTCCCTCATAGTGCAATCAAGTGTCTCTGACAGTGGTGGTGCACACCCTCCGTCAGACACACCGCCGTACTATGAGGGGCCCAGTGCCAGTACCAACGCCCACGAGTGGGCCCCCCTTGCTTGGGCAGGGCCCCAGCATTTGCAATCTTTACCTCTCCCTGCTCCTCCGCTGTGTAGTCTGGGCCGTCAAATCCATAGTGTGCCTGACACCGTCTGAGCCTGCCTCCTGATGTATAGACATATCTTTTGAATGTGTACGCTATCCATACATGTTATCCGGGGATACGGTACCCTTTCTCACCTTTGTGCAATCACTTGCAAGCCATACTGGGCCTTACACCGTCTGAGCCTGCCTCCTGATGTATAGACATATCTTTTGAATGTGTACACTATCCATACATGTTATCCGGGGATACAGTACCCTTTCTCACCTTTGTGCAATCACTTGCAAGCCACACTGGGCCTTACACCATCTGAGCCTGCCTCCTGATATATAGACATATCTTTTGAATGTGTACGCTATCCATACATGTTATCCGGGGATACGGTACCCTTTCTCACCTTTGTGCAATCACTTGCAAGCCATACTGTGCCTGACACCGTCTGAGCCTGCCTCCTGATGTATAGACATATCTTTTGAATGTGTACACTATCCATACATGTTATCCGGGGATACGGTACCCTTTCTCACCTTTGTGCAATCACTTGCAAGCCATACTGGGCCTTACACCGTCTGAGCCTGCCTCCTGATGTATAGACATATCTTTTGAATGTGTACGCTATCCATACATGTTATCCGGGGATACGGTACCCTTTCTCACCTTTGTGTAATCACTTGCAAGCCATACTGTGCCTGACACCGTCTGAGCCTGCCTCCTGATGTATAGACATATCTTTTGAATGTGTACGCTATCCATACATGTTATCCGGGGATACGGTACCCTTTCTCACCTTTGTGCAATCACTTGCAAGCCGTACTGGGCCTTACACCGTCTGAGCCTGCCTCCTGATGTATAGACATATCTTTTGAATGTGTACGCTATCCATACATGTTATCCGGGGATACGGTACCCTTTCTCACCTTTGTGCAATCACATGTAACCCATACTGGGCGTGAGAATGGCTGGCGAGCTGTTAAGCAAGCTACAGCACCTGTGGTTTGCACACGTAAGTTTTTCATTTTTTTCAGGAATGACGGTTAGGCCTAATTCCGGAACTGCGGTTGACCTGCACTTACTGGGAAATCATCGTTCGCGAGTAATAATTGTAATCAGTGATCCCCATCACTAACGTTGTTCAGCGGGTTATCTGCACCTGTAAGCGACAAACGCTGGCCTTTTCAGTGTAGCGCACATGCAGCCACGGACATGTAAGGGCATGACACACCAGTTATTGGCCAATCTCATGTGCCAGAGCCTCACGTGTCCCTCTAGTAAGCCGGACTCGGACCGCGGGGCATGACGGAGTCTCGTTCGTTAACGGAATTAAGCTTGCAATGTGTGCATCTGTTCTGTAGCTGGCATGGTTGAGGTTGCCCGTGTTGAGTCAAATTACGCCGTAGGCTCCACTCCTGGTGGTGCCCTTCTGGACATTCCTTTAAGGTTCAGCTTTGCATCCATACTGCCCACGTAAAACAAACACTTTGCCATCATGAACGCTGTTTGGAGGGTCATGACTCGTGGGAATAACGCCGCCCAATCAGTTAACCTGCTAGAGAGATCCTTCATTGCTCCCAAGCATGACCTCACACTCCCTAGGAGGAAGGTAATGCCACTGTGGCGACCGTACTCCTGGGGGCGACACAAGTGCACTGATGCCCAGCCACTGCTCGATGAATCTGCTGGTACATTGACCCAGACCACTACATTCCCCTCGCACGCTACACGGCCTGAATCTGACCCTGATGAAACTCAGGTTACCCTTCCCATATACAGTTCCATCTTACACGGTGACAAAGAGGAAGCTGCAGATGAAAGTGCAGGTTCGGCCCACCCGCCATCAGACACACCACAGTACTATCAGGGGCCCTGTGCCAGTGCCGTCGCCAACGAGTGGGCCCCCCCTGCTTGCTCAGGATCACAGCACTTGCAAGGTTGAAATACTGTGCAGTGATATGGAAGATGGGGACGACGAGGAGTCCAGACTAGTACAGGGATTCCCTAGCGAGGAGACTTATTTGATTGTTTTCAATGTTGGGACAGCAATTTTTGGGGAGCACTATACTCTGGAGAATGATAGATGGGGCCCACCATACACTGGAACATTCCAAAGGTGGACATCAGACACTGGAGCAGCATTTACAGGGCCCATTATACACTAGAGCATTAGAAATGGGGCCCATTATGTTTGGAGCATTATTTGGGCCCATAAGACAGTGGAGCTTCATCCATGGGGACCAACATATACTGTAGCATTATGTGGAGCTCATCATATACTGTTTCAAACATTATATGGGACCAATGATTCTGTATGGAGAAATAGATGGGCCTCGTCATGAGATGTAAAAAGTGAAGTATTTTTCATTGTACTATACCGCTATTTCTCTGCCGTATCGGAGCATGATGAGTTGTGGTATGTGTTAAAGGGGCGCTCTTTCGCCCAGGACACATGTAAACCTGGAGCCAGCCCTACCCCCCCACAGCTTTAGCCAAATAACCCCCATTTTTCAGTGCGTAACTTGTATTATGAAGTTAATTAAGGTTGACAAGCTTAAGTAAGAAGAATTGATGCTTTTGGCATTCAAATGAGCACTGTAGGTGTGTTTCCTGTCCTCCTCTCATTGCCGACTTTTATTCCCCATTGACTTACATTGGGTTTCGTGTTTCGGGATGACCCCGACTTTTCCCTATAATCGGCCGATCTTGCTCGACCCGACTTTTGGAAAAGTCGGGTTTCACGAAACGAAACTCGACCATAAAAAAACAAAAGTCGCTCAACTCTAGTGGTGAGCACTTTGAACCCCAAGTGCTTCACAGAAGTTTATAACGCAGAGCCGTGAAAATAAAAAAGTCTTTTTGTTTTCCACAAAAGTGTTTTTTTTTAGCCCCCAATTTTATTATTTTCCCAAGGGTAACAGGAGAAATTAGACCCCCAAAGTTGGTAAATAGTGGAAACCCCTCAATTCTTGCTCCAACCCTAATCCCAACACACCCCTAACCCTAATCCCAACCCTAATCCCTAATCCTAATTCTATCTCTAATCCTAATTTGACCTAACCCTAATTCTAACCCTAACCCTAATTCTAACCCTAACCCTAACCCTAATTCCAACCCTAAACCTAATTCCAACCCTAACCCTAATTCTAGCCCTAACCATAGCCCTAACTCTAGCCCTAACCCTAGCCCTAACCCTAGTTCCAACCCTAACCCTAACTCCAACCCTAACCCTAATTCCAAACCCTAACCCTAATTCCAACCCTAACAGTAGCCCTTACCCTAGCCCTAACCCTGACCCTAGCCCTAACCCTAACCCTAATGGAAAAATTAAAAAAAAAATTTTCTTTATTTCATTATGTTTGCCTAACTAAGGGGGTGATATACGGGGGGGGGGGGTATTTACTATTTTTATTATTTTGATCACTATGAAAGTTTATCATTGTGATCAAAATGAATCGCATGCGCCCGCCATTTTCTTCCTGATCCAAGATAGCGGCGCCCACCGGAGGACGCCGGCGGGACAGAGGACCACCGGGAGGGGATGGAGGACCACCGGGAGGTACAAGGGGTGATCGGGGATCCTATTTCTCTCTCCTCTGATGTGCAATCACATCAGAGGAAAGAGAAATTAAATGCAAAATCGCTGCTTTTTTTTTTTGCGATCGCCGTTATAGGTTTAATAACGGCGATCGCAAAAGCGGAGTCGGTAAAAACCAATCCGATTCATGTTCCCTGGGGCTCGGCTACCCCCGGCAGCCAAGACCCCAGAAAAAATCGGACACTGGGGGGCGCTATTTACTTACTCCACAGCGCCGTGAATTAACGGCGCTGTGGTTTAAGTACCCTTAATTACCGCCGTTAAAAGGCGTATCTGTGGTCGTTAATGGGTTAAACGCAAACTTTTTTTCTAATGCATCAGTAGAAAGTGTGGTAAAGGTTGTAGATGATTCTCCTTTCTGTACCCACATGAGTAGTGGGTAATGACTTTGCAGTCACTTAGAAATTAGGTTAAACCATAGCAGTTGGGCAGCTTCCGATCAGACGTAGCAGTCGACCGTCTTGCAAATTGAAAGCCGTGGTAGTAAAAACTGATTTGTCTATCACCAGGAGTTGCGAGTGTGCACGTTGTAAATTTAATTAAACAGCAGGTGCAAAATCAGGTCATATGGCTTTGATGTGCCCCATGTGACAATGACAAGTAGACAATGATGCCAATATGAGGATATTTGCATACATTTGCATTGGATTGCAGAGAACACTGTATCTTTCACCTTCTTTTGTAGGATGTTTCCGCTAAGTTTTCTCCCATTTGAGGGTACCGTTGTGGCTGCATCACGACTGATAAACACAATACAATGTTATAAATTATGGAAACCCGCTCCTGTCTGTGGGAAGCAGATTTAAAATATATTATGCATAATGCAATGTCATAGCAAGTTACTGCCTCGTATCCACGTCCATTGTGTTATTACATTTAGCATTATCATTATTTTGCAGGATACAGAATTTGCACTTTATCTGGGTGTAGAGAAGCTTATGGACAGAGAAGGATTACAGTTTAATAAAAGCAGGTCTAATAGTGGTTGATATTTAAAGGGGTTTTCAGTTTTCATGACTTTAATATAGATGATCTATGGAACATCAGATCAGTTGTGGTTATACTCCTGGCGCCACTACTGATCAGCTGATTGAAGTGATTGCAGCGCGCTGTAAGTGGCACAGCTCCATACATCGTGTAGAATGGTGTGAATGGTACTGCAGCTTTCTCCTATACCAGAGGTCCATGATTGTATAGTATGTTTTACCCCCTAGAGCTCATTTTGAACTTAAAGGCACAGTCAGATGGCCGTATAAATCGGATTGAGATCGGACTGGCCAGCAGCTCTCCTGGCCAGAGCGTGAAAGCTGCATAAAAATACATGAAGCTGTCACGGTCAGGTCGGGAGAGCCGCTGGTTGCTTCGTGCAATGCGTTCCGATCTCGTTCCTATTTATATGTCCGTCTGAATGCACCCTAAAGGGAACGTCCACTTTCAGGAAAGTGGGCCCCAAGCTATGTAAAATACATAACATAACAAGCTCAGCAGACACTGGATCCAGCACTGGCTTCCCGACAATGCTCCAATCCCAGTATTTTGACCTCAGAAGTGACGTCTCATCATGTCAACAACACATGTCACCACTCTAGCCAGTCACCGAGCTCCGTGCTCATGTGCTTAGGTTTACGACACTGAGCTCAGTGACTGGGTGGAGCGGTGACATGCGCTGTTGATGTAACTTTACCGTTATAGTCAAAGCACCGGGACTAGAGCAGCGATGAGGAGCCGACTTTGGACCATTGGAGATTGAGTAGCAAATGAGTATTGTTATTTTATGTATTTTGCACTGTTAGGGGGAAAGTGTAAAACCCTTTTAATGACCAAGAGCCATTTTTCAAATCTCTTATGTGCCACTTCACATGCTAATAACTCTGGAATGCTTCTAGATATACTAGTGATTCTGAGACTGTTTTTCGTGGACATTGTACTTTATGTTAACTGTAAAATTCATTGTAGTAAAAGTCAATATATTTAGCATTTTTTCTGAAAATATCTAAAATTTTATAAAAATTTAGGAGAACTTAGCAACTTTCAAACCTGTGTGTCCCACGTTCAGGATTTTTCGCATTTTTTCACGTTTTTAAGCATTTTTTGCTGCAAAAACGCTAAAAAATGCATACATTAAGCATCCCATTATTAGAATGCATTCCGCAATTTTTGTGCCCATGCTGCGTTTTTTTCCGCAAAAAAAACACATCGTGGAAAAAAATGCAGCATGTTCATTAATTTTGCGGAAAATCTGTGGATTTGCCACTATGTTCATTGTATTAGGATGCTCCGGAAAAAAATGCACAAAAAACTCGCAAAAAAAGCGGGAACAAAAAACAGGCAAAAAAATGCGAATAAAAAATGCAGATTTCCTGCAAAGGAGTCCGGTTTTGCTCAGGAAAAATCTGCTTCCGTGGGTACATAGCCTGAAAACTCAAATTCTTAATTCAGACAGTCATAAAAAGTAAAATAGATCAGAAACAACAATTCTTCACGTCTATTTTATTTATTGTCAGCTCAGCATCATTTTTCAAACATCCTCCTATTTTGTGAGGATCTTAGCAGGGTCAAAATTTTTCTGTCATCAGAATTTCACCCTACAAACTATTTATATACCCATGTAGCCCTGTCAATAATCCCCAAACAACATCACAGAATTCTATAAGATTGAGCTGTCAAATTGAAAAAAGTAATGGTTGTTCCTCTAAAAATGTATTTTAATCTCAAAGTTTTAATACACAGGGGATACTAAAAGCAAGTAGACCCCATCATTTGTTATGCAATTTTTCCCAATGTGGCAATACGCCAGATGTGGTTGTACACTACTATTTGAGCCCAAGGCAGGGATCAGATGAGAAGGAGCGCTGCTTGACTTTTGGAATGCATCAGAAGTCATCTATGGGTGTGATGTTTTTTGAACTCACAGGCGCCTTCATTATAACATTGGGTGTAAATATTTCAAAACATATTTTTACCATTAAAATATTTTATTTGCTTCAAAAAATTTCCTTGACACTAAGTAGACCGGCGCAGCATACGACTCACGGGCCGATTGTAGCCAGCCGAGTAATGTTTGCAGCCCACGCATTTGTCTGAGAGACCTGCGTGATGAGATCAGCATGCTGCTAACATCATCACACTGCTGCAGGCGCCGGGGCAGCACAGGCTGAGAAGACATCGTGCAAAGATAAATGCCCCATAGAGGAGCTGAAAATGTACTTTAATTTTAGATGAGTGAGCTAGGGAGAGGGAAGGATTGTGTTTACTGCGAGACCACATAAAGAGGCAATGGAGGACATTGTGGGGTATATTATGAGGCAATATAGGAAATTATGGGGCAATTGGCAGATTGTGAAAGGGGCATAGTATAGCGAGGGGCAGTGGAGACGATATGCATAGAGGCATTGTGGGGGAGATATGAAAAAGGGGCAGTTTGGGGTAATATTATGGAAAGGGCCAGTGGGGGGGTATATCATGGAGAGAGGCTGTGAGGGTGTATATTATGGAGAGGGTATGAGGATGGGGTATATTATGGAGAGGGGCAGTGTGTGGAGTGTACTATATATGGGCAGTGTGGGGGAATATTTAGTGCAGAAAGAACAATGAGGGGCAATTATTTATTCAGGGGTGCAGCATAAGAGATATTTACGGGGCAGTATAATGATACTTTTTTAAAGGGCACTATGTCATGTTGTGCTGCTGAAGAGGGAAGTCTGCAAAGACAAGATTTGGGCATGAAATCTCATCATAACATCTGGACAAAATGGAAAAGAAAAGAACGACTTCCATCAGAACAAAGGTCACCTATAAGGTACCTAAATATAAATATTTTTGATACTGCCTGCGTTTCATCACCAGTAATGTGGTTCCTGTATGGTTCGTCTGATAATGACTGGTAATAGCAACTCCCAGCATCTCCATACCATTGGTTGAGGACATACAAGAAGTTGTAGGGTCATGCGATACAATTGTATATGGGGCTGACCTGACATTGCAATTGATGGCTGTACTAAGCTTGGTGCTGTATAGATGTACTGATGGTGATTCTAGCCCTATATTCATGCAATGACAGAAGTTCTGGCACTGCATTCATGTACTGATGGTGGTTCTGGCTCTACATTCATGTATTGATGGCCGTATTGGTGCTGTATTCATGAACTGATGGTAGTTCTGGTGCCGCCCTCATATGCTGACAGTGGTTCTGATCTTGTAAACATGTAACAATCCATAACATGCTTCATGACTATGTTAAAACTTAAAAATCTTTAAAACTTAGAGATTTGAGGTTATGAGGAGGATTTGGTCAGTTTCTGCTCCAATAACTCAGTTTAAGTTAGCATATCTTTTTTTTTCTTAGCAAAAACTCTCAAAATCCTTCTCAAATGTACAATTAATGTACAAATGGTGGTTCTGGTGATGTGTTCACATAAATACCCCTTTAAATTGCTTTTGCAGCCCTTTGGTATTGGTTCAGTATGGCAATGTGGCCCTTAGACCAAAAAATGTTCTGCACTCCAGACACAAGGATTTCAGAAAAAATGAACCCAACAGTTTGTTAAGTCAGGGGAAGGAAGGAAGGCTATTATGAGAATTCAGATTTTGCTGGAATAGTTTCGGAAAAAACAACAAAGCAACTATAAGAGGACTAAAAAATCCACCAAAAGTTCATAAATACAGAAAAAAGAAGGAAGAGATGTTTACCTGCCCAGGCCTCCAGACAAATGCACTAACAGGATGCAGCAGGCACATGTACTTAAGATGGCGGTAACACAGGTGCAAGAATACTAATGAAACAACCACTCACGGCCTACCAATCCATGGAGGGGGTGGCAGCCCAGTATGTGGTTGCACAAAAAAGACTTGTGTGTAGCTCTGTTCACGCAATGGTAATGCATGGCATCCAGGTTAACAGCCTATTAGTGATGCCCATACTATTAGATCAGGCGGGCTGCCTAGGGCCATCTAAATGCATCCCATGGGAATAGTCACCACAGTTTACAAGATCAAATGGGCCTGGCTGCATTGCAGAGCCTCAAAAGTGCAAGAAAAGCAGACACAAACATACCTAAAGTATTCCCATGTTATAAGGTACACCTCTAGATGAATGAATTTGTGGCTGCAGTAACTCTTTTGGTCCCACGGGTGTTTTCACTCTGCAACATCCATGCCATACTTTTTTTTCTGGAAGAATACAAATTTGTCAGCTTTAGTGCTCATATATTGTGCTCAGCTTCTGCTTCTAGAAACATGAACCCCATAAGTTGCCAAGTGGGTCTCCTCACTACAGCATGAGTGGGGATTTGTTTTTTTGCTGGATAAGTTGAAGTTTTATTGGTAACATTTTAGAATACATAAAATGTTTTGATCACTTTCATCAAGACTTAGTTTATATTTATCCTGTACATTGCACTGAGCACTTACATCAGGATTTACATCTAATTCCCCCCCAAAAATGTGATTCAGACTAAACCTTTGATGGAATCACTCACCATAATGTGGCAGATGGAGTCATTTTGAACTCAGGAGGCTGGGGAATAGGGTCCCTTGATGACCACTGTTAAAAGGCATATTGTTGGTTGTCAAGAAGTTAGAATAGTACAGTAAATATGAAATAAATATGCTTTAAAAACAGGCAAGGAAATGTTTAACCCCACAGAAAGCAGGAATTTGATGAGAAGGGGACACCATGACCTATCTCACATAGTCATTACACATCACTAGTCCAGCACTTACATAGTATTCCATGTCGTGAATTTTATTTTTCAATATAGATTTTAAATTAACACTGGTATCATTGAGAAAGCAAAACTCAGTTAAAATCACTACAAAAAAAAACACTAAAAATGAATAAGCGTTATGGTTATGTAAACTGCAAAATACAAATCATTTTTTATATTGCTTTCTTGCATCTTAACCCCTTCAATCCCTTGCGAATTTGCCCTTCAGTTTTCCTCTTCTCATTATATCAAGAGCCATAATTTTTTTATTTTTCTGTCCCCATAGCCATATTTTTTTTGTGGGATGAGTTGGACGATTGAACACCTTCCATTTTATAATGTAGTGTAATGCACTGGAAAGCAGGAAAAAAATTCCACATGCATTGAAATTTTAAAAAAAGTGAAGTTCCACAATTGTTTTTTGGGTTTTTTATTTACCATGTTGACTGTATGGAAAAACTAACCTGCTAATGAGTCTCCAGATGAGTACAGTGGGGAAAAAAAGTATTTAGTCAGCCACCAATTGTGCAAGTTCTCCCACTTAAAAAGATGATAGAGGCTTGTAATTGACACAGCGTTGGACTAGAGTAGTTTGGGCCCACCAGAGAAAATCATTCTTGGGGCCCACCATGCCTAAGGGGTACTAGCTGCAGAGTCTTCCTTTAGCTTCCATCTTGTCAACCTGATAATCAAGAATTTTTTTCCAACCCTCAATTTTGTTGGGTGCAATGATTTTTATGCTTGATTTAAAAACATCCTTATTGGAAGCAGATAATTTTGTGTAAACAAGACAAAGACAAGTGTTGCCGAGAACCATTATATTTTATAACCACAGAAAGATTGTATTAATTAGACATGTGTCAAATGCACAACAGTCACACGATAGACACAGGTCGATGCACACCATTCACATGTTAGACACAGGATGCATGAACAACAGTCACATGCTAGACACAGGATGCATGCACACCAGTCACACACTAGACACAGGACACATGCACACCAGTCACAGACACTAGACACATGACATACACACACCACTTGAATGGATGGCTCGAACATCCAGTGGTAAAATCCACTATTCAGACAGCCGCGATTCCCACGCTGTCAAATGACAGCGTGAGCCTGCAGCAGTGATCATAGGTATAAAGTTTACCTCCGGTAACTGGCATTGGCTAATTGGACTACTGCTCCCATCAGCCTATGCCTGCTGCTTCTAGTAATAGCAAGAGCAGGATTAGCTGATGGAAGTATCCATCAGACTATGCTCTAAATAAATAATTAGAGAAAAAAAAATGTTGTAGGTTCCCGTATTTTTGATAATCAGCCAGGCAAAACTGACAACTGGGGGCTGCAACCATCATCTGTCAGCGTTAGCAAGGCTGGTTATCAAGAATAGAGGGGTCCTGACGCTCTATTTTATAATTATTTAAATAATGGTAAAAAAAACAACGTGAGTGTCAGGGGAGTTTGTCTTCCAATTAGAAATCGTCCAGACCTGAATAAGTAAGATGCTTCTTTATTGGACATGCCGGCATGGAGAGAGAATGACAGCCACACCAGGTGTGGGCCGTCCTCTGTCTAACTCAATACATATTCTTAAGAGTTTAAATAGCAAAACCCAAAGGGTGTTGAAACATTGCGTTTGCAAAAAAAGAGAACATACAATATGCTGAGTTTGTTAGAAATCCTTATCTACAGTTACCAGAGAAGTCATGTAAGACAAGGAAACCTGCTAACGTTCACAAAAAGTAACACCCATGTATTACATCAGCTGAAAAGAGTTTCAAAGTCTTAAGCAAAAATAAATGGCATATATGCAGTCATGTGCATAGATACATATATACATACATATATATATACATATATACACACTCATACATACATACACGCATGGGCATATATATACACACACATATATATATACACATATACCCATGCACACAAAAGAAAGGACTTTATTACAATTATTATAACATTCCCTCATCTTGTAATAAAATCATCTATCTGTACACATTGGGGACAGATTTCTTTTTGTCAGATTTCACAGAAGATCTTCATATAATCTAGAGGGAGGGTAATACGTTCAGTATATTTATCATTAAGTCCAAAAATTTTCATTCTTTCGTTGGATTCCGATGTCTCCATTCCTTGATACATAGGTTTTTGTTATGGCAGAGTCAATCAGTCTTTGAACAAGTCCTCTAATGCATAGAATAGCACAGCATCCACAAACAATCAGCACTCCAGCCACGATGGTAAGAGATGTCAACGCAGAAATGAATAATCCGGACCATTTCCCAAACCATCCTTCAGTCCAGGAATATGTCGTCATATCCAGAGTTCTCTGCTAATTCATTAGACAGGGCAGTCAGTCCATCAAGAGCTTTGGAGATACTTCCATCAGGATCTGTATCAGGGATAAAGGGTGCAACAAAAATCCTCCAAACATTTTATATACACCTCCCTTTTCTGCTACTAACTTGTCTAATGCCATCCAATTCTGCCAAGCCATGAGAGGAGATGGTCCTAATTGCTCAGCTGTCCCTTTAACTGCATCTCAGGTATAATTAACAAATCTCTGCTGGTTATAGTATGAGTAGTTTATCCAATCTACATTCATTTTTATAATCACCCACCAAATTATGGATTCCCACCCGGCTGCTACCTGGTTCCTAGCCTTGTACTCGGTGGTCACTCCCCTGGGAACTCCAATGTCATCTATGTAGATACTAGAATGGAAGAATCCTTGCAGAGTTTCCCGCTTCTGTCTCTTCCACTACGTACCTTTGGCCATATCCCTGTTGACAACAGGTGGAACGGCATGATTGGCTGGACCACCGCACAATCCCCTCGGGAACCATGTGGTAGTCTGGCTCTTATGCTTTTATCACCATTAACATGTTAGGGCAAGTTAGGATAGGATATGGGTTGAACTAGATGGACTTAAAGTCTCCCTTCTAGAGTTGAGCGAAACGGGTCGAAAAAATTCAAAAGTCGCCGACTTTTGGCAAAGTCGGGTTTCATGAAATGAAACCCGACCCTAGGATGAGGTCGGCCACGAGGTCGGAGACTTACGCGCCAAAGTCCCGTTTCAAAAGTTTGTTTTGCGCGCTTTTTCAGCCAATCAGGATCCACGGACACTGTGGGCAACGTGATGACATAGGCACGGGTCACCACCATCTTTCAGAAGGGCATGCAAGTGATTGGCTTGCTTTGGTGGGCGTCACAGGGGGTATAAAAGGGCGTGCACGCCGACCGCCATCTTACTTCTGCCGATCTCAGTATAGGGAGAGGTTGCTGCTGATTCTGTAGGGAGAGCGTTAGGCAGGGAAGAAGACCAAAAAACTGCTTCTGCTGCTAGCGATTTGGCCTGCACAACACACCAGTCACTGTGTGTGCAGTGCAAGGGTAGGCTATATAGTGGTGTATCAGTGGTGTTGGTTGTTGGGCTGCCTTCTAAGGCTTCCTGACAGGCTGGCATTGCTGTTTCCCCACTGCTCCGCAAACTGCTTTTTTAAAAGCAATCCAATCTCCCTTATCCTCTAGTCACTTAGGTCACAGCTGTGCCATCGAGCCTGTCACATAGCGCTCAGATATCAGTGGGCCTCACACAATCCAAAAGTGTCCAGTGTCCAAAAGTGTGTGCAGAGATTCAAAATCTCACTTATCCTCTAGTCACTTAGGTCACAGCTGTGCCATCAAGCCTGTCACATAGCGCTCAGATATCAGTGGGCCTCACACAATCCAAAAGTGTCCAGTGTCCAAAAGTGTGTGCAGAGATTCAAAATCTCACTTATCCTCTAGTCACTTAGGTCACAGCTGTGCCATCGAGCCTGTCACATAGCGCTCAGATATTCATTGGGCCTCCCACAATCCAAAAGTGTCCAGTGTCCAAAAGTGTGTGCAGAGATTCAAAATCTCACTTATCCTCTAGTCACTTAGGTCACAGCTGTGCCATCGAGCCTGTCACTTAGCGCTCAGATATCAGTGGGCCTCACACAATCCAAAAGTGTCCAGTGTCCAAAAGTGTGTGCAGAGATTCAAAATCTCACTTATCCTCTAGTCACTTAGGTCACAGCTGTGCCATCGAGCCTGTCACATAGCGCTCAGATATCAGTGGGCCTCACACAATCCAAAAGTGTCCAGTGTCCAAAAGTGTGTGCAGAGATTCAAAATCTCACTTATCCTCTAGTCACTTAGGTCACAGCTGTGCCATCGAGCCTGTCACATAGCGCTCAGATATTCATTGGGCCTCACACAATCCAAAAGTGTCCAGTGTCCAAAAGTGTGTGCAGAAATTCAAAATCTCCCCTGTCCTATAGACACCTTGTACCTTGTTTTACATACTATATAGTTTGTTGGATTTTGTCTACATTTCTACCAAAAATGAGGAAGGCTGGTGGAAGAGGCCGTGGAATTGGGCGGGGGTTGGCAGCTGGTAATGATGGTGTTGGTGGTGGATCTGATGGTAGTGGCAAGAGCAAAATAGGACCGAATGCAGGAGGTGTTGAGCCTGCGTCATCGTCTGGCTACATAAGGCCTCGAACGCTTAGTTTTCTAGGAGTTGGCAAACCGCTTTTAAAGCCAGAGCATGAGGAAAAAGTTTTGTCTTACATTGCTGACTCAGCCTCCAGCTCTATCGCCTCCTCTTCTTCAGTTGTAAAAAGTAAAAGCACTGAGTCGTCATTGGAGGCTCATGTTCATGAACCACACCTTTCCTTGTGTCCTTCACCCCAACCAAGATTGAAGGATGACGCAGGCCATACTACTGATTACTCCATGGAGCTGTTTTCACATACCATGCCTGGATTATCAAGTCAAATGGTGAATTACCTAGGCCAAGATGAATCTGACATGGAGTGCACTGATGCACAGCCGCTGATGGATGATTCTGCTGGTACATTCACTCAGAGCACTACATTGTCCTCGCAGTGTACAGAGCCAGATTCTGACCCTGATGAGACTCAGGTGCCCCTTCCCGCACACTATACCACCATACACGGTGACACAGAGGAAGGTGCACATGACATAGAAGAGGAGGTGATGGATGACCCAGTTGTTGACCCAGATTGGCATCCATTGGGGGAAGAGGGTGCTGCTTCCAATAGCTCAGATGAGGAGCATCCACAGCAGACATCGACATCGCAACAGCTGTTATCTGGCAGGCCCGGAGCACTCCAAAGACAGGTTCCAAACATCAAAAGAGTTGCTGGACAGCTTGTCCAGAGGGTCAAAAGATCACAGCGTGCTAGGCCGCAAAATGTCTGCCAAAGTAGGAAGAGTGAAGTGTGGCACTTTTTTGAACAAAATCCTCATGATCAGGCCAAGGTTATCTGTAAGAAGTGCGCAAAGACCTTTAGCCGAGGGAAAAATCTGAAAAATTTGAATACCAGTTGCATGCTTAGACATTTAACCAGCATGCACTTGCAAGCGTGGACACAACACCAAACCTCAAGTGCCACATGTGCAACTGATCACAACGAAGGTAGTCATCAACTCTACATTGTTTCCCCCACTGTAAGCCCACCGGTTAGCACAGCAGCAAATGTTGAGGTGTCGTTGCAAGGCCACAGCAGTTAGGGAATCCCACTGTTATATCAACGAAAGACTGATTCTAGGCCATCAGAAAGAACACCAACTCCATCACCATCATAAACCCTCTCTCAGTCCGCCCTGTCCACCGCTACTTCCACCATATGCAGCTCTCAAGTCCAGCTCACCCTCCCAGACACTATGAGTAGGTCAAGAAAGTACTCAGTCTCTCATCCGCGTACACTGGGTTTGAACGCCCACATTGCCAAACTAATCTCGTTTGAGATGATGCCCTTTCGGTTGGTGGAAAGCACAGCTCATGGCCTATGCAGTACCACGCTATGACCTACCCAGTCGCCACTTCTTCTCTCGCAAAGCCATCCCAGCCCTCCACCATCATGTGAAAGACCGCATTGTCCATGCACTCAAGCAGTCAGTGAGCGGAAAGGTGCACCTCACAACTGATGCATGGTCCAGTCGGCATGGCCAGGGCCGTTACGTGTCCATCACTGCGCACTGGGTTAATGTGGTGGATGCAGGGTCCACAGGGGACAGCGGTGGTGGGACAGTGCTGCCTAGCCCACGGTATAGCAAACAGTTGGCTGTAGGCGTTCCACCCTCCTCCTCCTCCTCCTCCTCCAGATGCAAAAGCTCGTCCACAGAGCGCAGTCGTACGAGCACTCCATCTGCAGCTGCCACTGTTGCACACGATGTGTCCCCCTATCGAGCAGCTAGTGGAAAGCGTCAGCAGGCTGTGTTGCAGATGATGTGTTTGGGCGACAGACATACCGCCGAGGTGCTGGCCGAGTACTTGAAGCGACAAACTGAGTCATGGCTGGGCAGTGTACATCTTGAGGCAGGCAAGGTAGTTAGTGATAACGGCCATAATTTTGTGGCAGCCATAGCCCTTTCAAAACTCAGCCACATACCTTGCTTGGCTCACACCTTGAACCTGGTGGTGCAGTGCTTCCTCAAAAATTATCCGGAGTTAACAGCCCTGCTCCAGAAGGTGCGAAGACTGTGCGCGCACATCCGCCGGTCGCCTGTACACTCCGTTCGTATGCAGAAGCTGCAGCGATTGCTCCACCTTCCCAACCACCGCCTCATTATCGACATTGCAACAAGGTGGAACTCCACCCTGCACATGGTGGAGCGGCTGTGCGAGCAGAGGCAGGCCATAATGCATTTGTGGGAGGATACATGGCCAGGCACTTTGAGAGCAGACATGGAGTTGACAGGTGTGCAGTGGTCGAAGCTGAAAGACCTCTGTAAAGTCCTTCAGTGTTTTGAGGAATGCACACGGCTGGTAAGCGCAGACGACGCCATCCTAAGCATGAGCATCCCACTTATGCGTCTGCTCATGCAAACTTTGACGCACCTTAAGGAGCAGGCGTCTGCAGCCAATGTTGATGAGGAGGAAGAGGAGGAGGGAATCCTTGATGACATTCAGCCATTGTCTGCTCAGGGACCTCTCCTGGACGAGGTGGAGGAAGAAGAGGAGGAGGAGGATAATGATGGGGATGATTACTTAGGGGAGGAGGATGCATCTCGTGGGGCAAGTGAAAATGTTGGCGTGGCAAGGTCTGGTACAGGGTTTGTGCGTGACTGGAGGGATGTGGATTTGCCAGAAAGTGCTCCTCCAACCAGCACTCGCAGTGCATCATTGACACCGGGAACATTGGCCCACATGTCAGATTATGCCTTGCGGATCCTAAAAAGGGACCCCCGCATTGCCAAAATGATGAACGATGACGACTACTGGTTGGCCAGCATCCTGTATCCACGCTATAAAGGCAAATTACAAAACATCATGCCACAGGAGAACCTTGACCTAATATTGGCTAATAAACAAGCAACTCTGGTAAATCGGTTGCTTGAGGCATTCCCAGCACACAGCAGCGGTGATGGTTCTCACACGAGCCGTACGGGCCGGGGGCAGCTTGGCAGAGGTGTTCGTGGTGCACACAGCAGAAGTGGGGTTGGAGACAGGGGTTTCATGACAATGTTGTGGACTGATTTTTCAAATACCGCTCACACAACTGGTAATACTGCATCGATGGAAAGTGACAGGAGACAGCAGTTGTCAACTATGGTTACAAACTACTTTTCCTCCCATATCGATGTTCTCCCACACAGGTCATTCCCCTTTGACTATTGGGCTGCTAAACTGGACACCTGGCCTGAATTGGCACAATATGCCTTACAGGAGCTCGCTTGCCCAGCTGCAAGTGTGCTATCGGAAAGAGTCTTCAGTGCAGCTGGATCAATCCTGACAGAAAAAAGGACCCGTCTGTCAACCCAAAATGTGGATGATCTAACCTTCATTAAAATGAACCACGCATGGGTTTCCAAGGATTTTGTCCCACCTTCCCCTGATGACACATAGGGTGACAGAAAAATGGCTTGCTTTGGTCCACCTCTTCCTGGGACTTGACCTATTTCGCCTTTTGCATCAGCTGAATGTCCAACATCAACATATGCCACTTTCTAAAACTCCCTAACTGTGCTGCCTCCCCCCCATGGCCGGGGTCACCACCTAGTGCACGACACCGTGCGAGTGCCGTTGCCCTGGACAGGTGGGTTGGCCGACTCTTGGGCGCGGGCACTGGCACAGGGTCCCTCATAGTGCAATCAAGTGTCTCTGACGGTGGTGGTGCACACCCGCCGTCAGACACACCGCTGTACTATGAGGGGCCCAGTGCCAGTACCGACGCCCACGAGTGGGCCCCCCTTGCTTGGGCAGGGCCCCAGCATTTGCAATCTTTACCTCTCCCTGCTCCTCCGCTGTGTAATCTGGGCCGTCAAATCCATACTGTGCCTGACACCGTCTGAGCCTGCCTCCTGAGACATATATTTTGAATGTGTACGCTAGCCATACATGTTATCCGGGGATACGGTACCCTTTCTAACCTTTGTGCAATCACGTGCTATCCATACTGGGCCTAACACCGTCTGAGCCTGCCTCCTGAGACATATATTTTGAATGTGTACGCTATCCATACATGTTATCCGGGGATACGGTACCCTTTCTAACCTTTGTGCAATCACGTGCAATCCATACTGGGCCTAACACCGTCTGAGCCTGCCTCCTGAGACATATATTTTGAATGTGTACGCTATCCATACATGTTATCCGGGGATACGGTACCCTTTCTAACCTTTGTGCAATCACGTGCAATCCATACTGGGCCTAACACCGTCTGAGCCTGCCTCCTGAGACATATATTTTGAATGTGTACGCTATCCATACATGTTATCCGGGGATACGGTACCCTTTCTAACCTTTGTGCAATCACGTGCAATCCATACTGGGCTTAACACCGTCTGAGCCTGCCTCCTGAGACATATATTTTGAATGTGTACGCTATCCATACATGTTATCCGGGGATACGGTACCCTTTCTAACCTTTGTGCAATCACGTGCAATCCATACTGGGCCTAACACCGTCTGAGCCTGCCTCCTGAGACATATATTTTGAATGTGTACGCTATCCATACATGTTATCCGGGGATACGGTACCCTTTCTAACCTTTGTGCAATCACGTGAAATCCATACTGGGCCTAACACCGTCTGAGCCTGCCTCCTGAGACATATATTTTGAATGTGTACGCTATCCATACATGTTATCCGGGGATACGGTACCCTTTCTAACCTTTGTGCAATCACGTGCAATCCATACTGGGCCTAACACCGTCTGAGCCTGCCTCCTGAGACACATATTTTGAATGTGTACGCTATCCATACATGTTATCCGGGGATACGGTACCCTTTCTAACCTTTGTGCAATCACGTGCAATCCATACTGGGCCTAACACCGTCTGAGCCTGCCTCCTGAGACATATATTTTGAATGTGTGCGCTATCCATACATGTTGTCCGGGGATACGGTACCCTTTCTAACCTTTGTGCAATCACGTGCAATCCATACTGGGCCTGACACCGCCTGAGCCTGCCTCCTGAGACATGTATTTTGAATGTGTACGCTATCCATACATGTTATCCGGGGATACGGTACCCTTTCTAACCTTTGTGCAATCACGTGCAATCCATACTGGGCCTAACACCGTCTGAGCCTGCCTCCTGAGACATATATTTTGAATGTGTACGCTATCCATACATGTTATCCGGGGATATGGTACCCTTTCTAACCTTTGTGCAATCACGTGCAATCCATACTGGGCCTAACACCGTCTGAGCCTGCCTCCTGAGACATATATTTTGAATGTGTACGCTATCCATACGTTATCCGGGGATACGGTACCCTTTCTAACCTTTGTGCAATCACGTGCAATCCATACTGGGCCTAACACCGTCTGAGCCTGCCTCCTGAGACATATATTTTGAATGTGTATGCTATCCATACATGTTATCTGGGGATACGGTACCCTTTCTAACCTTTGTGCAATCACGTGCAATCCATACTGGACCTAACACCGTCTGAGCCTGCCTCCTGAGACATATATTTTGAATGTGTACGCTATCCATACATGTTATCCGGGGATACGGTACCCTTTCTAACCTTTGTGCAATCACGTGCAATCCATACTGGGCCTAACACCGTCTGAGCCTGCCTCCTGAGACATATATTTTGAATGTGTACGCTATCCATACATGTTATCCGGGGATACGGTACCCTTTCTAACCTTTGTGCAATCACGTGCAATCCATACTGGGCCTAACACCATCTGAGCCTGCCTCCTGAGACATATATTTTGAATGTGTACGCTATCCATACATGTTATCTGGGGATACGGTACCCTTTCTAACCTTTGTGCAATCACGTGCAATCCATACTGGGCCTAACACGTCTGAGCCTGCCTCCTGAGACATATATTTTGAATGTGTACGCTATCCATACATGTTATCTGGGGATACGGTACCCTTTCTAACCTTTGTGGAATCACGTGTAATCCATACTGGGCGTGAGAACGGCTGGCGAGCTGTTAAGCAAGCTACAGCACCTGTGGTTTGCACACGTAAGTTTTTCATTTTTTCAGGAATGACGGTTAGGCCTAATTCCGGAACTGCGGTTGACCTGCACTTACTGGGAAATCATTGTTCGTGGGTAATAATTGTAATCAGTGATCCCCATCACTAACGTTGTTCAGCGGGTTATCTGCACCTGTAAGCGACAAACGCTGGCCTTTTCAGTGTAGCGCACATGCAGCCACGGACATGTAAGGGCATGACACACCAGTTATTGGCCAATCTCATGTTCCAGAGCCTCACGTGTCCCTCTAGTAAGCCGGACTCGGACCGTGGGGCATGACTGAGTCTCGTTCGTTAACGGAATTAAGCTTGCAATGTGTGCATCTGTTCTGTAGCTGGCATGGTTGAGGTTTCCCAGGTGGAGTCGAATTTAACCGTAGGCTCCACTCCTGGTGGTGCCCTTCTGGACATTCCTTTAAGGTTCAGCTTTGCAACCATACTGCCCACGTAAAACAAACACTTTGCCTTCATGAACGCTGTTTGGAGGGTCATGACTCGTGGGAATAACGCCGCCCAATCAGTTAACCTGCTAGAGAGATCCTTCGTTGCTCCCAAGCATGACATCACACTCCCTAGGAGGAAGGTAATGCCACTGTGGCGACCGTACTCCTGGGGGCGACACAAGTGCACTGATGCCCAGCCACTGCTCGATGAATCTGCTGGTACATTGACCCAGACCACTACATTCCCCTCGCATGCTACACGGCCTGAATCTGACCCTGATGAAACTCAGGTTACCCTTCCCATATACAGTTCCATCTTACACGGTGACAAAGGGGAAGCTGCAGATGAAAGTGCAGGTTCGGCCCACCCGCCATCAGACACACCACCGTACTATCAGGGGCCCTGTGCCAGTGCCGTCGCCAACGAGTGGGCCCCCCCTGCTTGCACAGGATCACAGCACTTGCAAGGTTGAAATACTGTGCAGTGAGATGGAAGATGGGGACGACGAGGAGTCCAGACTAGTACAGGGATTCCCTAGCGAGGAGACTTATTTGATTGTTTTCAATGTTGGGACAGCAATTTTTGGGGAGCACGTTACTCTGGAGAATGATAGATGGGGCCCACCATACACTGGAACATTCCAAAGGTGGACATCAGACACTGGAGCAGCATTTACAGGGCCCATTATACACTAGAGCATTAGAAATGGGGCCCATTATGTTTGGATCATTATTTGGGCCCATAAGACAGTGGAGCTTCATCCATGGGGACCAACATATACTGTAGCATTATGTGGAGCTCATCATATACTGTTTCAAACATTATATGGGACCAATGATTCTGTATGGAGAAATAGATGGGCCTCGTCATGAGATGTAAAAAGTGAAGTATTTTTCATTGTACTATACCGCTATTTCTCTGCCGTATCGGAGCATGATCATTGATGAGTTGTGGTATGTGTTAAAGGGGCGCTCTTTCGCCCAGGGCACATGAAAACCTGCAGCCAGCCCTCCCCCCCACAACTTTAGCCAAATAACCCCCATTTTTCAGCGCGTAACTTGTATTATGAAGTTAATTAAGTTTGACAAGCTTAAGTAAGAAGAATTGATGCTTTTGGCATTCAAATGGGCACTGTAGGTGTGTTTCCTGTCCTCCTCTCACTGCCGACTTTTATTCCCCATTGACTTACATTGGGTTTCGTGTTTCGGGACGACCCCGACTTTTCCCTATAATAGGACGATCTTGCTCGACCCGACTTTTGGAAAAGTCGGGTTTCATGAAACGAAACGCGACCCTAAAAAAACAAAAGTCGCTCAACTCTACTCCCTTCAACCTTAATAACTATGTTACTATGTTACCGCATAACCACCATTTATCCGCTCTCAGGGTAGTGTGGTCTGACCATATGGCTGAGTACTCGGCCCTGTGGGAGACAATGATCCATTCCCTACAAGAGTCGCCTTGGAGCTCTCCGAAGTTGTGCCCATGCCCTGGAAGACTAGAACAAGTATAGTTACCAGGATTAGCAATCACCTGTGGTGGGATATCCGGTTTCTCAAGTGGAGGATATAAAAATGATAACATTTTCCTTCCCTTTCTGAGCAGACATAAGTTTTACTATACAACTTAATTTTTTTTAAGCTTTTTGCAATGTAGTTAAGCCATTCTAGCCATTCATTCTTCTCCTCACAGCCTCTCTCTAAAGCTAGTTTATCTTCATAAGTTAGGTTAGACAATCTAACTATGAACCCTATGGACTCTGTTATGGTTCTCTCTGGCATACCTTCCTTGGGTCTATGTATGCTATTATTCTGAACTTCTATGTAGAAATATCATATTGGCTCTAATCCTGACATATCAGCTCTTCTAACCTTTGATCCCTCATCTTAGGGTTTCTTTACAGTTCTCAGTAGCTAATTACAATTATTCTTATTTGTGTAATGGATCTCCTTTTTCCTACTGGGGAATCAGGCTTTAAATCTATGTAGCCATAAGGCTTATACCTATAGTCTCTGGCTACAATTGTCCATGCTGCTTTACTCCAGTCACACACATTCATCCCCTCTGCTATTAGAGCTCACAACACAGACATACTTATCAGACTCGGCTAGTTTCACAGCTTGTTCCCTGTCTCTGTATCATTTATACAACAGACAGAAATCCACTAACATGGCGGCCTCCTGCCCAATTTCAAAAGTAAGATTGAAAGTCTTAAATCTGAAACCATTCTACCACCCTGGACTTTCCTCTCCTGCTGGGTCTATTACCCTCCACTCTCCCATCACTATGGTCACGAAGAATATACATGTGACTAACCCTGATGTACACATCCTAGATCTGACCATCTTGTCCGGGTAGGGGGATGAATGGGAGACTTCACCAGTTTGAGACAAGCTTTCCCTTGTGGAAAACCTCCCTTTGTAGCTGGACTTTGACAAGCAAGTCAGATCCTACTCTGTCCCTACCTGTCTGACAAGTTTATAGTGTGAGAGATGGATCCAGGAACTGCGCTCAGCAATCTTGACCACAGCAGGAGAAGTCCACAGGACCTGGTAAGGACCTTCCCACTTAGGATGGTGCTGGTGTTTCTTCTTTATCACTTTCACAAGGACCCAGTCTGCAGGTTTCATGATCTCAGGTTTTGTTAGTGGGTTTTCCTGGAACAAAACTACGAGTAGAAACTTCTTTGTGAGTTAATATCTTAGCCATATATTCTGCTAATGTACAATCAACTTCCGCATCTATTCTTTTAAAGGATTTTAGCTGAGGTAACAGAAAAGATCTCCCGTATATGATTTCAAAGGCTGTCAGCACTACAGATGTCCGTGTGACATACATATTTAGTACAACCAATAGGAGACAGTACAACCAATTTTTCCTGTTTCCTGCATGGTCTTTGTCAACTTATTTTTCAAGCTGCCACTGTGTCTCCCAACCAGTCCGGCTGACTGAGGATGACATGCACAGTTGTTTCCTAACTCAATTGACAATGTTTTTAGGTAATAACAACATTACTTAGTTTACTATATATTTTCTGGAACCCCAAATCTGGGTATGATTTCCTTTAGAAGGGCCTTCGGTACCATTAATGCACCAGGGTGGACAGCTTCAATCCACCTGCTGAAAGCATCCATAATAACAAGGCCGGACTTTTTCCCTCACACTTGTTCAATAAAATCCATACAAATGTGTTGGAATAAGTTTTCAGGGTGAGGACATTGTCCTCTCTCTGGTCTCAGATTCCTTTAGGAATTATTTTTGCACAAGTAATGCAGATTAAACAAAATTTTTAATAGTTAGTAAAGCCATACATCATAAATACGTAAGATATGACCTCTACCATCCCTCCTGTTGAGACATAGCTTATGCCATGGCTCAATACTGTGACATATCTTAGGAGGTCACTGGGCAGTTCATACATATAGGGCATCTATAAAGAAATAACCCCTTTTGTTACCAAATTTTTTTTTTTTTTTCTTTTAATGCCGATAGCATGTCATCCACATATAAGAGCATCTGGCTACCTTCTGGTGACTCACATTGAGCTAGGTTGGCCGATTTTACCTGGTAAACAATAGTAGGTGATTCACAGTACCCTTGTGGGATTCCAGTGAATGTATACCTGCTCCCCTTATATGTGAATACAAACCAAACCTGGCTATCTGGATGTATCAGGATGCTGAAGAAGACATTACTGATATCACTGTAAAGACCTTATGTTCCGGCCTCCAGTCATTCAGCAGAGTATGGGGGTCTGGCACTGTGGGGGCTCTTGGAATCACAGCCTTGTTTACAGATGGGGGCGCCCTTCCTACTGGAAACAAGGCTGTGTTACAAGGTGAGCTGGACAGGGTATAATCACCCCTTTTATCGATCCCACATCTGCAGGTCATGAGGACCACAAAGATTCTGGGTATGTGGTCAATTCTTCCTCTAATTCTAGGAAAGGATCAGCATTTCTCACTCGTTCCCCTGCCTCCCTGCAGGTGGACACTGGGTTTAGAAATGGTGTTCCACTTTAGTACTTGTGAACATGCCTGCAGTCTGGCATTGTAAAATGAGCCATCACCCAAATCCTCCCATCGTTACTTTCCTTACACTCTTCAACAAAATCACCAAGGAATTTCCATGATCTACCTTTACATCTGGAAAGGGAAACATGTGGCTCAGTATCTCTAAAAAGCAAAAACAACAATTTAATTTGTTCTGACAGTTTACACCTGACGGCACAGTTCCCTTTATAATTCCAGTATATGGTGTGCAAAGAACAATCTAGAGCATGGAAATTCCCATATTTTACATCAGGACCCCTGAAATACCTGTAGTACATGGAGCAGTGTAGTTCTTCAGGTGTGTGAAAATCTACATTTGTATACCTTTATCTATTGTTTCCTTGATGAAGGACTCCGTAATAAAGGATGGTCCTGCAGTTATTAGATCTAGACTGTAATAATATCTGGATTCTCCATACCTCTGGAGCACCATTGTCTCAGCCATGGATTTCACCTATAGTCCTGCAGCAGTAGGAAGTATTCCCAGGCTCAGGGCTGCATCATATCCCTCCCACACAGCTGATAATATAAGTTGTGTAATTGCACTTTTACCTGTGCCGAGAGACCGGTGTCTCCACAGGCGTAGACAATGGCTCTCTGTGTCTTACCACTTGCTCCTTTTACCACTATGCAGGCAGCAGACAGTCCAATAGTCGGTATCTCTTCTGGATGGACTAAGGTTCTAGTGGCTCCTGAATCAACAAGAAAAGTGACCTCATGGCTTCCCACAAGGACGGTTACTTCTGGAAATACAGTGTTTTTTATAAATGTATTTCTACTTTAGCCAAATTAAATATTTCCTCTCATTACACATTTCTTGTACCAAATTTTAAACTAAGTTTATCATCAAATGCAACCCATCTGTCAAAAGACACATTCAGGGTCTCCTAGTGGCCCCTTCTTATCTCCAAACCACAAACACATTCCACAACAATCCTCATGTTAACAGCTTATCTCCCACCTCAGGACTGTGTGCTCTGGGTGGTGCCTACTCCTAGTTTGTCAAGACTAAAAAGACATTGTCAGGGATCTACAATGTTTACTCTCTATTTGTTACAATATATAAGAGTTAGGCCTATAAGTTACCAATAAGGACACATTACACATTTGATCTGAAGACTGTTCTCTCTGGGTACCTGATGAGAAAGGACCATATCCAGTCTCATTCCAGGGATACCCTCTTGGTACAATCTTAATAACTTTCCAGCCATCAGATGAAATGGTCAATAACAATTCTGCCTTACAATGAGGACAAGATATTAAAATATATCTGAGGGTCTACGTCCTGTAAGGATGTTGTAAGAAAAAGTCCTACTGAGAACTGGAAGAGTCGGGAAGAAGTTCCACAGACGATCTCTTATCAAGCTGAGGTTGAAGGTTTATTCGGAGATACACAGCAAGACAGATACAGAATAACAGAGGAGCTGGAATATGCGGGCAAAAACAGGAATACAGACAGGCAGAGATTCGCTAGGAAGTCTGGCGATGATAAGGCTCTGTGCCCTGGCCATGGTGAGGCACAGTGGCATGATGGCGATGGAATGGCCCCGATCGACAGTAACAGGGGCTTCTTATACATTATCAGAACAAAGAAAGCTGCATTTAGCCGCAGAAAGGCGTTAACATTATAATTCTAAGGCGTTTTCATGGTAATCTACAGAAACGTGGTTTAGAACAGAGAATATAATGACATAATACGAAGATATTAATTAACATTTCTTCAAGCAACACTAAAACCCATAAGTCATTGGTATCTATGGCTACTGTCCTAAAATCTTATCATTGTCTCTAGTCTAGGTCCCTAAATTCTTACATCCTGACATTTTAACTACTCTACACTTCGCTACCACACTATCACGTATAAGCATACTGGCCATATATTTGGTGACCTGTGATCCTATTGATTGATCCAATCTTCCTCTACGCACATCGGCTGAGGTTGCTAGGAGACATGATCTCATTTTGCCATCCTCCATCTATTAGTTATTTTGTAGAAGTAGATTCCTTCTCTAACTTTCAACAAAATGGCTGCTAGAGACAACATGGCCGCTCAGTATATTATGGCTGACCATTCTCTTACAGATGTTACGTAAAATTCTTATACACAAGAAAAAGACAAACAACAAGATAAGGACTATACACAATATAAACCCTGGAGCACAATGGATTTCTACCCACTTTTAAGAAGTTTGACAAATATCAGTGAAATTAATATGTCAACAAGAAGATAAAAAACCAACAACAACAATTCAATTACTGCTCCTAATATCCAGGATCTAAATAATCCTCACTGATTACACTATGTCCCAGATATTTACCAGCTTGTATCTCTATATCTTGCCACCTCCGTCCAATGAAGGCCTGTAAGGGCCTAGTATGACAACACAGTGTGACAAACTCGAACGGTCCCCAAGGAATGGGGTCACGATGATAAATGTGGTCACTGATCTGAACAAGATAAATATGCTCACAGGGACTTCTGACCAGTGTAACAGTACAAACACACAACGTACAACAGCTTCCACAGTTAGAGAATGGACAGACACACGTACACAGAGACATAAGACAGGAGAGTAAAGTTCCCTCGTACTCCTATTCCTGAAGTGCTGAGATAAAGTCCAATGACACCGCCTCTTTATATACAAAGACGTTCCCGTTCTTAATATCAGGTATTCAGAGCACCACAGGCGCAGACTCTCCTCAGTGAAATGAGGAGGGTTCAGTCACTCTGTGTTATTAAAAGAAAAACATATAACAAAACAACATAGAATATTCTCTATGGGGATCAGGTGACATGTACCTAGGTGATTTATACCACTAATAACGTATGATTTGTCTCCAGTCCACAGATGACTGTTGACCACGCCTACTGGACTCCCTAATACAGTCAGGATTTTATATTGCAATCCTCATACATTCACTCAAGATAACATTCAAGGAGTCTCATGTGTAACATAAAACATATATTTATGGCGTTTTAGTTCTATGTAGTTTCAAAAGACAGACAAAACAGCACACTTAACAGGAAACAACATTCAACTAAGTACAGAAGACAAAACAGAATAGAATACCGGCAAAAATTCATCTTATACTGGGTTCTATTTTAGGTTAATCCAGCGGATTCCTTAATCCGACGAGAATCTCCCTCGATTCTCCTATCTAGATCAGTTTAACGTGCACACGGAGTTTTTTATTCCACAGTAGCCTTCTCACACTGGCTTTGTACCCATTCTACAGAATATCTTACAAGAACTAACAAACCCCAAATCTATGGAGCTTAGCAACTTACAGGAGTTATTATAACAATTACATGTAAACAACTTCCAACTTACAAGAGCCTCTCACAAACCCCAATTGGAAAAGTCTGCAATCACAGTTCCCATTCAATTCCTAGAATAACATTCATACTGGATTAACAAGGTTACCGAATATAATGAAAATTATGAAATGTTCTTACCTGTATTCAGATACAGACGATTCCCAGAGATCCTTAGACTATACGAAATCCGTCACTTTCCCTCAAACCGGTATAACTGATTAATGCCCCTGGTGACGCCTAATGTCAAGGCGGAGGACTTACTTAAGGAGTCCCAGACTCCCCCGTGCATGGTTTACAGTACTCACCGGAGAGGGAAAGGTGTTGGATTTCCCGGCCAACGCACCAAAATGTCAGGGGAGTTTGTCTTCCAATTAGAAATCGTCCAGACCTGAATAAGTAAAATGCTTCTTTATTGGACATGCCGGCATGGAGAGAGAATGACAGCCACACCAGGTGTGGGCCGTCCTCTGTCTAACTCAATACATATTCTTAAGAGTTTAAATAGCAAAACCCAAAGGGTGTTGAAACATTGCGTTTGCAAAAAAAGAGAACATACAATATGCTGAGTTTGTTAGAAATCCTTATCTACAGTTACCAGAGAAGTCATGTAAGACAAGGAAACCTGCTAACGTTCACAAAAAGTAACACCCATGTATTACATCAGCTGAAAAGAGTTTCAAAGTCATAAGCAAAAATAAATGGCATATATACAGTCATGTGCATAGATACATATATACATACATATATATATACATATATACACACTCATACATACATACACGCATGGGCATATATATACACACACATATATATATATACACATACACCCATGCACACAAAAGAAAGGACTTTATTACAATTATTATAACAGTGAGGTCCCCCCATTTTTGTCAACCAGCCTTGCTAAAGCCGACAGCTGGGGCTGGTATCCACAGGCTGGTAAGGGGCCATTGATATTGCTCCCCCAACCTAAAAACAGCAGCCCACAGCTGCCCAGAAAAGGTGCAACTATTAGATGCGTTAATTCTGGCGCTTTGCCTGGCTCTTCCCACTTGCACTGTAGAAGTAGCAAGTAGGATTTATATTTGTGGGGTTGATGTCACCTTTGTATTATCCGGTGACGTCAAGCCCATGGATGAGTAGTGGAAAGGCATCTATAAGACACCTCTCCATTACTAATCCTATAGTTATATTGTAAATAAACACACAGCCAGAATAAAGTCCTTTAATTGAAAGAATGACAAAGACTCCTTTAATGAATCTAAATAAAACCATACTAACGTCATTGCCCATTCCATTGAATCCCTTGTCTACTGTAACAAAACAGGGAGATAAATAGTTTTCAACCTGAGAGCCACTGCAGCACCAGTGAGCAGCGGTGACATAATCAAGGTTACTGATGGTCACTGAGGATCTGTTCCCAGCCAGGCTGAACTGTGGTGACCTCGGTGAGATCCCCGCTAGTACTGTGAAAAAGTCTGACGGTGCAGCGTTGAGCTCAGAACCGCAGTTCACGTTGAGAAATTTCTCCAGGTGAGCTGCGTTGAACTCACCACTGCACCAAGAGGCTTTTTCTCACCCCCCTTCTCTACACAATCCCTCATAATCATCTTCCCTATGCAGCCCCACTCAAGTAACCTCAAACCTTTCCAAAATACATCTCATAGTACTCAAGTTGAGTCCTGGGTCCTCATTCCCAGCTGTATAGGGTTCCATTGTGCAGCTTCTCATTTCCCTCTTCTCTACTCCGGCAGCTGAGCACAGCGCTGCTTCCTACTATCGTGTCTTTACGTCACAGGACCGAAGGAGGCTATGCCCCTTCTGATGACATCATTCCCTCCAAAAATTAACTCCGTTCCAAACACCCCTATGCTGTGTGTGCAGTCTCACAGTCTGTGATTGATCCGGCTATGCTGTTTGTTCTTTATTCCACACCCGGTGCCTGTAGCTGTCTGCATTGCTCAGCAACTAGTGATGTGAAGTGAATGCTTTCTCATCACCTGCTGCTGCGGCTTCTATTGATCTCATTGCGCACTCCTTAGCTGAGAGAGCGGTGATAGCAATTAGATCAATAGAAGCTAGCAGCAGCAAGTGATGAGAAAGCTCTCACTTCATATCACTAGTTGCTGAGCAGTGCAGATGACTGCTGGCACCGGGTATATAATAAATTACTCACATCTCGGTGCACCAAATCAGAATACAGGGCAGAGCATGCAAATGAAGGAGGCGGGAGTTGCTGTGCTGGTCAAAGGGCAGTCCCACCGGAGGATTCTCCGGTTTCTCGGTGGGCCAGTCCAACCCTGAATTGACATCATAGGTAGCCCACAATTATGAGAGTCAAAATGAGAAAACAAATCCAGAAAATAATCTTGCCTGATTTGGCAAGATTTATTTTTCAAATTATTGTGGAAAATAAGTATTTGGTCACCAAAAAACATGCAAGATTTCTGGCTCTCACAGGCCTGTACCTTCTTCTTTAAGAGGCTCCTCTGTCCTCCACTCATTACCTGTACTGATGGCACCTGTTTGAACTTGTTATCAGTATAAAAGACACCTGTTCACAACCTAAAACAGTCACACTGCAAACTCCATATGGTGAAGACCAAAGAGCTGTCGAAGGACACCAGAATCAAAATTGTAGCCCTGCACCAGGCTGGGAAGACTGAATCTGCAATAGGCAAGCAGCTTATTGTCATGAAATCACCCGTGGGAGCAATAATAAAAATGGAAGACATACAAGACCACTGATAATCTCCCTTGATCTGGGGCTTCACACAATATTTCACTCAAAATGATCACAAGAACGGTGAGCAAAAATCCCAGAGCCTCACAGAGGGACCTAGTGAATGACCTGCATAGAGCTGGGACCACTGTAACAAAGGCTACACACTACACCACCAGGGACTCAGATCCTGCAGTGCCAGATGTGTCTCCCTGCTTAAGACAGTACATGTCCGGGCCCATCTGAAGTTTGCTAGAGAACATTTGGATTATCCAGAAGAGTGTTGGGAGAATGTCATATGGTCTGATGAAACCACAGTAGAACTTTTTGTTAAAAACAAAACTCGTCGTGTTTGGAGGAGACAGAATGCTGAGTTGCATCCAAATTACACCATACCTACTGTGAAGCATGGGGGTGGCAACATCAAGCTTTGGGGCTGTTTCTCTGCAGTGCAGAGGGACCAGGATGACTGTCCAAGTACATGAAAGAGTAAATGAGGCAATGTATCGTGAGATTTTGAGTGCAATCCTCCTTCCATCAGCAAGGGCATTGAAGATGATACCTGGATGGGTCTTTCAGCATGACAATGATCCCAAGCACACTACCAGGGCAACAAAGGAGTGGCTTCGTAAGAATCATATGAAGGTCCTGGAGTGGCATAGCCAGTCTCCAGATCTCAACCCCTCTAGAGGAGATCTGCATGGAGGAATGGGCCAACATACCACCAACAGTGTATGCAAATCTTGTGAAGACTTACAGAAAACGTTTGACCTCTGTCATTGCCAACAAAGGATATATAACAAAATATTGAGATAAACTTTTGTTAATGACTAAATACTTAGTTTCCACCATAATTTGCTAAATAAATCTTTCCAAATCAGACTAGGTGATTTTCTGAATTTGTTTTCTCATTTTGAATCTCATAGCTGTGGTCTACCTATGATGTCAATTACAGACCTCTGTCATCTTTTTAAGTGGGAGAACTTGCACAATTGGTGGCTGACTAAATCCTTTACGAGTATGCAGATATCAAACCTGTATGCAGAGGCGTATCCAGGGGGGGCAGCCGGGGCATTTGCCCCGGGCGCAGCCGACAGGGGGGCACCATCGGGCCTCCTGATGTGGCGGTCCAAGGAGCAGGCTCCCAGTCGGCAGCATTCTGCCTCCCCCACACAGATTCTCCCATTCTCTGAGCCGGCTGTCAAACTGACAGCCGACTCAGAGAAAGTGCTGCGTGTCGGTCGGTGACTCGATGTACTAGCGTCTTCAGGTGTCAGACGCTAGTACACGTGACTCACTTGTTGATGTACTTAATGTGTGTGGGGATTTAGAGTGGGGATGAGGGGGTACTTTATGTGTGTGGTGGATTTGGTGTGGGGATGGGGGGTACTTTATGTGTGTGGGGGGATTTGGAGTGGGGATTAGGGGGTACTTTATGTGTGGGGGGATTTGGAGTGGGGATGAGGGGGTAATTTATTTGGGGGGATTTGGAGAGGGATGAGGGGGTACTTTTTGTGTGGGGGGATTTGGAGTGGAGATGAGGGGGTACTTTATGTGTGGGGGGATTTGCAATGGGGATGAGAGGGTACTTTTTTGTGTGGGGATTTGGACTGGGGATTAGGGGGTACTTAATGTGTGCGAGGGCATTTGGAGTGGGGATGGGGGATTTAATGTGTGGGGAGATTTGAGGACACAATGAAGAGTATGTATGTATGAGGGCATAAATGAGGAAACAGTATGAGAGATGGGTGCAGACAGTATGGGGAGCGAACGGGTAAATGTATGTGGACACAGTGAGTAGCGATAGGAAAAATGTATGGGGAGTAAGGGTGATGGGATATGTGCAGACACAGTATGGGGTGTCAGGGGTATGTGTGAGCAGACAGTATAGAGCGGTGATAGCGAACCTTTCTGAGACCTAGTGCCCAAACTGCAACCTAAAACCCAATTATTTATGAAGAAGTGCCAACACGTGTCAACTGCCCCATCATGATCCCCTTCATGTAGAAATATGCCCCATCATTGTCCCCTTCATGTAGAAATATGCCCCATCATGGTCCCCTTCATGCAGAAATATGCCCATTCCACCACCTCCATCATTTCCTCCTCCCCATCATCCCATCATTGTCCCTCTCCCCATCACTTCCAACACTGGCCCTCTCCCCATCACTCCCATCACTGGCCCTCTCCCCATCACTCCCATAACTGGCCCTTTCCCCATCACTCCCATCACTGTCCCTCTCCCCATCACCCGCATCATTGGCCCTCTCCACATCACTGGCCTTCTCCTCATCACTGGCCTTCTCCCCATCCCTGGCCCTCTCCCCATCAATGGCCCTCTCCCCATCACTCCCATCATTGGCCTTTTCCACATCACTGACAAACACACACGCACCACAGCGGCCACACTCACCACGCACACACACACACCACAGCGGCCACACTCACCGCCGCACTCACCACACACACCACAGCGGCCACACTCGCCAAACACACACACAACAGCGGTCACAGACACACCAGCGGCCACACTCGCCAAACACACACACCACAGCAGCCACACACACCAGCGGCCACACTCACCTCTCCGCGCACCATGTGAGAAGCAGGAAGTGCAGCTCCGGATCAGTTAGGCGAGGCCGCGTGCCAGCTGAGAGGGCTCTGCGTGCCCTCTTTGGCACGCGTGCCATAGGTTCGCCATCACTGGTATAGAGAGTGAGGGGGGAAATATATGAGGAGACAGTACGGTGAACAGAGGGATGTTAGCGGAGACAGTATGAGGGGGGAGGGAAATAGTGTGAGGAGAGAGTATATTGCAGATATTTTTTTTAGGAGCATTATAATGACACTTCTATCTTTAAGGACATCGTGTGGGGCTGTGCTGCAGGAGACCGGAGAAGATGGAAGTCTGCAGAGACGGCTGTGGATGAGAAAACTCATCATAGGGTCTGGACAAGAAGAAGAAAAGAAGGAGAACGACTCCAGAGATGACTTCATCTATGAGGTTCCTGGATGTAAATATTAGTTGTGATACTGACTTATTCTCATGTTTTTATTTGTTAGGAGCATTAAAGGGGTTGTCCAGGTTTGTGCTGAGTCTGCAGTCATTCGATGTGACTGCAGACTTCTGAATTCTCACAGTGCTCTCTGAACGCTGTTAGGATTCTCTCGTGCCGGTAATTTACATACATGCGTGGCCTAACTCAATGAAAATGGACCGAGTGAGGCTGTGCACGTCTAGTCGGAATGTGGCCAGAAGTATATAAATCACATACATGTGCTGATATATGACCATGTACTCTTGCCACCGGTACTGGAGAATCCTAAAAGTGTGCAGTGCATTCGTTGTGAGAATTCAGAAGCTGCAATGTCAGGATTCAGATCTGCAGGTTCCAGCAGTCATCACATGGACACTTCACTCATATGAGACTTTCATACTTCTGGTCCTGTGACTACGAGCTTCTTTTCCTGCTTCTCTCAGTTTTTCACTGAACATTGAGAGCATTAGGAAGAGCAGCTCGTGGGTACATGACTAAGGCCGGGGTCACACTAACCGACGCAAAATACGGTCCGTAGTTTACATGCGTAATACGGATGAATGACCCCTAAATAGTGCTCCATATGTCATCCGTAAGCAAGGTGTGGTTGCATATTTTGTGCATGTCAGCATCCGTGTGCAATCCGTATGGCGAGATTTTCTCGCCGCCTTGCAAAATGGACATATAATGGAGCCCTATGACAGGGTTTCTAACAGAAACGAAATAATAGACATAGACACATAGAATGCATATATATATATATATACTGTATATATATATATATATATATATATATATACACAAGTCATTGAGATAAACATATATATATATATATTTATATTTCACAGAGTTCTTCATAGCAGAATAGCCGCTAATTAAATTGCCGGCTTCTATCAAATCATTCCCCAACCCAACATGAAATGACACATGGTTTACATTCAGTAAACCATTTCATTTCATGTTTTTTTATATGTCCCTGACTAATAATTAGATGAGGGTTTGGGTGCAAAATTTGGGAGTTGTAGTTGTTATTTTAAGGGGTTAATTCGTTGTTAAAAAATGCGTGGGCTTCCCATTGCCCAGTAGCGGTGGCGAATGGGTTAATCTAACAAAGGGTTAATGTGATCTTACAATCGAATGACATTAACCCTTTGTTAGATTAACCCACTCGCCACCACTATAGGGCAATGGGAAGCCCACACATTTTTTAACAACGAATTAACCCCTTAAAATAACAACTACAACTCCCAAATTTTGCACACAAACCCTCATCTAATTATTAGTCAGGGACATATAAAAAAACATGAAATGAAATGGTTTACTGAATGTAAACCATGTGTCATTTCATGTTGGGTTGGGGAATGATTTGATAGAAGCCGGCAATTTAATTAGCGGCTATTCTGCTATGAAGAACTCTGTGAAATATAAATATATATATATGTTTGTCACAATGACATGTATGTATATATATATATACAGTATGTATTCTATGTGTTTATATCTATTCTTTCTTTATTAAACCTGTCAGTGTGAGTTTACTGTATAGCGCACTGAATTGCCGGCTTTTCTAAAAGACACCAGGTGCGTATTTCTCGCAAGTCACACATGTGGTCCGTGTGTATTGCATATTTTTTGCGCACCCATAGACTTTCATTGGTGTACTACGGGCGTAGTACGCTGACAACCGAGAAATATACGGCTGTTGGGAGCTACCCCATAGAGAATCATTTGTCCGTGTGTAATGCGTGCTTTTAACGCCTCTCACTCGTCCGTATTCCTCTCTAGTGTGACCCCGGCCTAAGTGTGCAAATCGCATGTGTGCGGGGCGTGGGGCGCCGGACCGAATTCTTGCCCTGGGTGCTCTAAAGCCTAGATACACCTCTGCCTGTATGGGTATGTGCACACGATCAGGAATGGATCAGTATTTGCTCAGGATTTGACGCAAGTTAAATCTGCACCAAATCTGCATCTGATGTCACTGGCAGGTCATCTGCATTTTTTTGCATGTGCTTTTGATGCGTTTTTTCATTGCATGCAATTTTTTTGTCACTTGAAATAAAGGTAATTAAAAGTTGGCTTCTGGGAAGGAAAAAAGTGATTTCCTGGTTGCAGATATATTGGGATATGTTCCCACGGTCAGTAAACGCTGCTGGTTGGATGCTGCGTACATCTGCATTGTCCAACCCGCAGCGTCCAGCTGTTACAGCATAGTGGATGGGATTTCAAGATATCCCATGCACACTATGCATGCACCGATGCCCGCGGCTCATCCGTAGAGACAGACATGTGGCACATCTTTCCAGACTGCAGCATGTCAATTTATGTAGCAGATATGCTCAGTCTCTGCTGCGTAAATTACCCATATACAGTACTTCCATTAGATGGGGTAAAGCCGCATTATCTTCCTAGTCACATGAGTATTAAGTGCGGGAACGCAGCTTACTACGCATGTGTACTAATTTAAATAATGTGGAATTTTGTGACACATCTGGAGGTACATGACACAGGTAGTGGAGGAAAGCACAGTGAGAGGTCCCCTTCTTTTTAATTAATAAATAATAATTTAAACAAAAAATGGCGTGGAGTTCCCATATATTTGTTAACCAGCCAGAGTAAAGCAGACTATTGAGACTGGTATTTCAGGCTGGTAAGGATCCAATATCTATGAACCTTACCAGCCTGATAATACCAGGCCGTAGTGTGGCGCCCCTGAGGGTTCAGTCGCCACAGAGGTACTGCACCTCCTCCTGAGGTGTGGTACCCCACCATCCAGGTAAGGTGCTGACCACGCTCCAACACCTGCACCCCACTCCACAAAGTAGTGTAGCAAAGTACCTTCTTCGGCTCCCTGCTTGGAGTGTAGCATAGCACCCCTTGGTGGCTCCCTGCTTGGAACACAAAACGTGATGGGAGGTGGGTGGAGTTTAGTTTACATAAAAGAGTGGGAAGAGTTGAGTCAGTCAGTCAGTCATTCATTCAGTCAGTGAGTGAGGATGTAGAAGGACAGAGAGTGAGACAGAGAAGATTCCCGGGAGAGGGATGGGAGAAGGAAGTGCTGCAGCAGGCCACAGTGATCTGGATCTGCTGACACAGGAAAGAGACAAAGAAAGGAAGCGTGATTCTCCAGAAGAAAGAAGGATTAGCACGGAACGTAAGGAGAATAGGAGAACTAAGGAACAGGGTTGGAAGAGAGAACCCTTCCCAAGTTCACAGCGCAAGGCCGGAGTCTGGTCCCTGAGGTTGTACGGATACTAATGGTCCTGCAGCAGACACCAGAGGAATAGAAGTAGTGACCACGTTATTCCCACACAAGACTTGGGGGCACAACAGCAACATATTAGTGAGCCGGGACTAAGTAGCAAGGAGTCCCCGAAGCAGGCTACAGCTGTCTGCCGTACAAGTAGAGTTCATAGGAACATCTGACAGGAGGAACTCCAGCGTAACTCAGTACTAGGAGTACTTCATTCAAAGGCACTATAAGAGGAGACATTCAGAAAAGGCACATATGTTGGCGGAGTGTTGGAAAGGAGTGCTTCATTTTGCCTGGAAGTTGGCTGAGCTCCTGACCCGGAGGACACGGCACGGATGCGGGCACCTGTACCTGCAACAGACTGTGAGTAAAGCTTTGGAACTACATGCCCTGGTGTCCTCCACTTATTCCTGCGCCAACCTGCCCAGCACGTGTCACTTCACCTACACTGCCCTGGGACTCCAGTCCTGCCTGTGGAGGGCTATAACATCATTGCTGCACCACACCATCTGTCCCAGAGGATCTGTCTGCAGCGTCAGCTTACATCTCTATTGCCGAACACCACAGATGGCGTCACGAATCACTTATAAACTTTCATCACCATAAGCACACTGCAACAACTCCTTTTACCATGGGCGCCCAGGGCCACGGGCCAGGTCCCAGCTGCCGTGACATCTCCCTTTGAAGCTCATCGGGCCCGGTACCGAGTACCCCACAGCCCTGAGAGGGCGACCCAACAGCAGTCTGCATACTTTGGATGGTTACGAGTAGCAAAAATAGTGGGATCCCCTCCAAAAAAATAGCATGGGGGCCTCCTATTTTTGCTACCCAGAAAAGGAAAAAGCAGACAGCTGCAGCCTGGTATTCTCAGGCTGGCATGGACCATGGATTTTGGCCTTCACCAGCCTAAAAATAGCAGCCCGTAGCCGCCCCACAATTGGCACACCCAAAGATGCGCCATTGTGGCACTTTACCCAGCTCTTCCCACTTGCCCTGCCACAATGGCAAGTGGGACTCATATTTGTGGGGTTAATGTCACTGCTTCCCCTGAACAAAGCCAACCACAAAACGCGCGTCGTGGTGCCTGCCGCTTAAAGGTACAGTGTTCAAACCCCTACTAATATCCACTTTCTTCTCAGTAACCGTTTCATGACTTGCTTTGTAGCATTAAGGCAGAGCTAATGAACACATGCGTCTTTGGTTGCATCCTATGTGGTTTTGGGTTAGTACACAGCTGCTCTTCACCTCATGATTAACATCTACTTTTGGCCTATATATACATACCTTTTGGAAGCTACTACTTTGCCCCTTATGCTTGCTTATACCTTATATTTGGTCATACGGTATTGAAATCTAGTTTCTAATGGGAATATATTATTTTTACACTGTACCTTCCTTTTTTGCGTTTTTTTTGTATTGTTGTCCCTGTTGCTAATATTTTATCTGATTTGTCTTATTAAGTTAATTTGAATAAAATTATTGAATTTTAATGGCACAAAGCTTCCTTTTTCCCTTTTTCTGATGCTATAGTAATCATAGAAATATAGAATGTTACAGTTGGAAGGGACCTCCTGGGTCATCTGGTCCAACCCCCTGCTCAAAGCAGGATTCACTAAACCATCTCAGCCAGATGTCTGTCCAGCCTCTGTTTGAAGACTTCCATGGAAGGAGAACTCACCACTTCTCGTGGCAGCCTGTTCCACTCATTGATCACCCTCACTGTCAAAACATTTTTACTAATATCTTATAATGCATGCATAAATAGTACTGCATCCCTGTCTCTCCCTGTGATAGTGTATGCAGATAGTACTGCCTCCCTGTCTCTCCCCATAATAGTGTATAATAAACAAAGGGCAAACACAGTCATAAGGTCAAGATAAAACTAAAGAAATTTTATTGATACTTAAAATACATACAGACAGACAAATGTAAGTGGGGGCTAGAAGATGAAAGGGTTATTCAAACCGCATATGTGAGGCCCAGGGTAGGTTGGTAGGAAGGCAGAGAAATAATAATATCATGGCATAGGAATCATATATGCACAGTGGCAAAGTGAAGATAAACCGCAGGTACAAGACATCATCAAACATCGGGGCGGGTGGGACGTGGAGGAAGGCGGCTACTCTATTTACAGGTACTTGAACTCCTGTGTTTCCTTAAGCACATCTACTTGTTATCTATGCACCTGACATATATGGCCATATTTAGGCCTTGTTGATTTCACTCTTGTCAGGCTTTTCTGTGCTATTATGCACATATGGTTTCTGTGCTGGTTACTTGTATTGTTTGATGATGTATGCACATATAGTACTGAGTCCCTGACTCTCCCTGTAATAATGTATGCACAGATAGTACTGCCTCCCTGTCTCTCCCTGTAATAGTGTATGCACAGATAGTACTGACTCCCTGTCTCTCCCTGTAATAGTGTATGCACAGATAGCACTGACTCCCTGTCTCTCCCTGTAATAGTGTATGCACAGATAGTACTGCCTCCCTGTCTCTCCCTGTAATAGTGTATGCACAGATAGCACTGACTCCCTGTCTCTCCCTGTAATAGTGTATGCACAGACAGTACTGCCTCCCTGTCTCTCCCTATAATAGTATATACATAGACAGTACTGCCTCCCTGTCTCTCCCTGTAATAGTGTATGCACAGATAGTACTACCTCCCTGTCTCTCCCTGTAATAGTGTATGCACAGATAGCACTGACTCCCTGTCTCTCCCTGTAATAGTGTATGCACAGACAGTACTGCCTCCCTGTCTCTCCCTATAATAGTATATACATAGACAGTACTGCCTCCCTGTCTCTCCCTGTAATAGTGTATGCACAGATAGCACTGACTCCCTGTCTCTCCCTGTAATAGTGTATGCACAGATAGTACTGCCTCCCTGTCTCTCCCTATAATAGTATATACATAGACAGTACTGCCTCCCTGTCTCTCCCTGTAATAGTGTATGCACAGATAGTACTACCTCTCTGTCTCTCCCTGTAATAGTGTATGCACAGATAGCACTGACTCCCTGTCTCTCCCTATAATAGTATATACATAGACAGTACTGCCTCCCTGTCTCTCCCTGTAATAGTGTATGCACAGATAGTACTACCTCTCTGTCTCTCCCTGTAATAGTGAATGCACAGACAGTACTGCCTCCCTGTCTCTCCCTGTAATAGTGTATGCACAGATAGTACTACCTCTCTGTCTCTCCCTGTAATAGTGTATGCACAGACAGTACTGCCTCCCTGTCTCTCCCTATAATAGTATATACAGTACATAGACAGTACTGCCTAAACGTCTCTTCATCACACAGCACACAACAAAAAATGGTTGCTGGTTATAACATCAAAAGTAGGCCATATTGGCATGTACTACACCTGGTAACTAGCAGATGTTTTTCATTCACTTTTAGAATACCATGACCAGACTATACAAAAAAATTAGTCAATACAAGGCAAATATAAGATTAATCATTAAACTTTGCATAACATATATATCATTTATTTTTGCTCATCTAAAAAATGAAGAATCACTTGGTCATGTTGCCAATGTACTGGACTGAGGCAGCGCTGTTAATAAACAACAGCTGCGGTGGGCAATCTGGCTCTGGCGTGGAATTAAATGTAAGGTGTATCTGGCACAACTTCCGGCAAATGTCTTGACCGTCTCTTTCCCACATGTGTGGGATTATGAGAGATATCTGATGGAATATGCTTAAAAAGCTGCTAGACTCACAGTTGCACCTGGTCCGCCTATTGCGAAATGGCTTATCATTTTTCTTACTCATTTGACTGCATTTTGCTGACGTGAATTAAAGTCGCTTTTTCAACCTACATGTCAGAAAATCGCAAAAAAAAATAAATAAATCAAAATTAAAAAAAGGGAAATGATGGAAAAACAGATGTATTTCACTTTCAAATATACGAGCAGATGGATATTTTGGCAGGAATGTGGTTTAAACTGACCCTCAGCCATGGGCTTTCCAATGACAGTCTGTCACGCTGCCTCCCCAGTAACACCCTGGGTAATTCTGCCTCTTTCTAACTTTGTAAGGAAAACTTTTTCATAATCACCTGAGCACCTAAAGAGGACTTGTCATCTTTGCTGACATTCTCTAGTACTTCTATTCCCCAATAAATAGCATTTCTTGAGCATCTTTCCTTAGAACGTGTGCTGTTCCCCTCTTGTTTCATTCTGGAAACAATTCCCTTTTTATGTTCCAGTACGATCTGATACGGTGCTCACTGTATACGGACATAGTCTATTGAGGAAGGTAACAATAACACCTAAATAGCAATTCATTCTTACATTTCCAGGAGGAATAACAGAGGACCGGCACAGAACAGAATTCGTATTTATTATACTCTTGGGTAGAGTTGAGCGAAACAGGTCGGCCAAATTCAGAATTCGCCAATCGAAACCTGACCATAGCGTGAGGTCGGCCATGAGGTCGCCAACTTGAGCGCCAAAGTCGCGTTTCACACAATCCTTCCAGCGCCTATTTTCAGCCAATCATGAAGGACGCACACTGTGGGCAACGCGATTACGTCGGCAGCGGCCCCCACCATGTTAGAGAAGGGCATGCAAGTGATTGTCTGGCTTTGTGTGGCGTCACAGTGCCTATAAAAGGCCGTGACCACTGACCACCATCTTACTTCTGCCGATCTTAGCATAGGGAGAGGTTGCTGCTGATCGTTCTCAATAGGGAGAGTGTTTAGGCAGGGAAAAAGAAAAAGAAATTGCTTGTGCTGATAGCGAATGTCACTGTAAAACACAACAGTTTGTGTGCAGTGACAGGAGAGGATATATTTTTGTGCATCAGCTCTGTTGGTTATTAGGCTGCCTTATAAGGCTCCCTGATAGCTGTTTGCACACTGCTGTGCAGACTGCTTTTTTCAAAGCAAAAATATTTTTATTCCTTTTTTCTGCACAGTTACCAATCCTTCATTTTTTCACACTTTTTTGTGCAACAGCTCTGTTGGTGATTAGGCTGCATTATAAGGCTCCTTGATAGCTGCATTGCTGTTTGCACACTGCTGTGCAGACTGCTTTTTTAAAAGCAAAAATCCTTTTATTCCTTTTTTTCTGCACAGTAGATACTGAGCTTACATTTTTTCACACACCATATTGAGGTGTACGCTCCTCACACACTACCGTGTACCGGCTGGTATCACGGACAAATACATGCTATATGTGTGTGACTCCGTAAAAAAATACACGGAGATTAACATTTTTCCATACATACACCATATAGAGGTGTCCGATTATCAAACAGTATCGGATATCTGGTGTTCTTATTACTGTCACATCTACACAGAGTCAGCGTGTGTGTGTGACACTCCATAAATACATATACGGACATTTCCATTTCTTTATACACCGTATTGAGCAGTCCGATTGTCAAACAGTATCGGATATCTGGTGTTCTTATTACTGTCACATCTACACAGAGTCAGCGTGTGTGTGTGACACTCCATAAATACATATACGGACATTTCCATTTCTTTATACACCGTATTGAGCAGTCCGATTGTCAAACAGTATCGGATATCTGGTGTTCTTATTACAGTCACATCTACACAGAGTCAGCGTGTGTGTGTGACATTCCGTAAATACATATACGGAGATTGACAGTTTCACCAACAACATATACAGCTGTACACCTCTGATACAGTACCGTATATCTGCTTGCTGGATTACGGTGAAATACATGCTGGGTGAGCGTCTGTGACTCACCAAATATATACGGAGATTTCACTTCTTACATACACCTTACACAGCTGTACACTACTCATACAGTACCATTTCTCTGCTGGTATTTTTGGTACATTTTCCCAAACATGAGGAAGTCTGGTGGAAGAGGCCGCGGACGTGGGTGGGGGGGCACAGCTGGTACTGATGGTGGTGTTGGTGGTGTTGCATCGGCTGGTTCTGGCAAAAGCACAATAGCAGCTAAGACAGGAGGTGTTGAGCCTGCGTCATCGTATGGCACAAGAAGGCCTTTAAGTTTCCCTTTTCTGGGAGTAGGCAAACCGCTTTTAAAGCCAGAGCATCAGGAACAGGTTTTGGCTTACATTGCCGAAACAGCCTCCAGCTCTATTGCCTCCTCTTCTGAAGTTACAAAAACTGCAAGCACAGAGTCGTCAGTGCAGGCCTCTGGTCAGGAACAACACCTTTCGTTGTGTCCTTCACCCACACCAAAAGTGAAGGATGCTGCAGCACACACTTCAGATTACTCCATGGAGCTCTTTTCACATACCATTCCTGGGTTGTCAAATCCTGAATTCTCCAGTCCAAGTTGAATCTGACATGGAGTGCACTGATGCACAGGCACTGCCAGACGAATCTGCTGGTACATTCACCCACAGCACTACATTGCCCTCGCAGTCTACTGAGCCCGAATCAGACCTTGATGAAACTCAGGTGCCCCTTCCCGCATACTATACCACCTTACACGGTGACACAGAGGAAGGTACAGAGGAAGGTGCAGATGACATTGAAGACGAGGTCATGGATGACCCAGATATTGACCTAGATTGGCATCCATTGGGGGAAGAGGGTGCTGGTGACAATAGGTCAGAACAGGAGAAGGATCAGCAGCAGGCATCGTCATCGCAGCAGCGGTTATCCGGCAGGCCCATAGCTGCCAAAACTTGGCAAGAAAACTAAAAGAGTTGCAGGACAGCTTGGCCAGATAGTAAAATTAGCACAGCGTGCAAGCCCTGAAAATTTGTACCATAGTAGGAAGAGTGCAGTGTGGCACTTATTTGAACAAAATCCTACTGATGACGCAAGATACTGTAAGAAGTGCCGAAGGACCTTTAGCAGAGGTAAAAATCTAAGTAATTTGAATGCCAGTTGCATGCTTAACCCCTTCCTGACATCCGATGGTATATCCCGTCCATGGGACCTGGGCCCCTATGCCCATGGACGGGATAGTATGTCGGGCGCGATCAGCGGCGCCCACGTGGTGAGCGCCGCTGATCGCGGCCGGGTGTCAGCTGATTATCACAGCTGACACCCGGCACAATGTGTCAGGGGTGGTCACGGACCGCCCCCGACACGTTAACCCCTTGCACACCGCGATCAAACATGATCGCGGTGTACCGGGAGTTAAAGGGAAGCATCGGCAGGGAGGGGGCTCCCTCCGTGCTTCCCTGAGCCCCCCACGGCAGCGCAATGTGCAGCGCTGCTGCGGGGGACTCCTTTACTCCAGGCCCCCGAATCCAAGATGGCGACGGGGGCCTTCGGGGGCCTGAGGAAGCTGGCTTCCTCAGTGCCTGCAAAGCGCAGGCATGAGGAAGCCTTCTGCAGTGCCTGTGTCAGATCGCTGATCTGTCACAGTGATCTGTGATGTGACAGATCAGCGATCTGTCACAGGACAGTGATGTCCCACCTGGGACTATTTAATAAAGTAAAAAAAAAATAAAAAAAAAGTGTAAAAATAATTTTAAAAAAAATCGCCAAATAAATTAGAAAAAAAGAAAAAATATTCCCCCAATAAATCCATTTTTTGGAAATAATAAAAAAAAAAAAAAACAATAAAAGTACACATATTAGGTATCGCTGCGTCCGTAACGACCCGCCCTATAAAACTGTCCCATTAGTTAACCCCTTTAGCGAACCCCTTAAAAAATAAAAATAAAAAACAAAGCAAAAAATAATGATTTATTATCATACTGCCAAACAAAAAGTGTAATAACGCACGATCAAAAAGACGCATATAAATATCCATGGTACCGCTGAAAACACCATCTTGTCCCGCAAAAACGAGCTGCCACGCAGCATCATCAGCAAAAAAATAAAAAAGTTATAGCTCGCAGAATAAAGCGATGCAAAAATAATTATTTTTTATATAAAATAGTTTTCATTGCATAAAACCGACAAAAACATAAAAAAAGACCTAAGTGAGGTATCGCTGTAACCATACTGACCCGAAGAATAAAACCGCTTTATCAATTTTACCGCACGCGGAACGGTGTAAACGCACCCCCCCAAAAGAAATTCATGAAACGCTGGTTTTTCTTCATTCTGCGTCCCAAAAATCGGAATAAAAAGCGATCAAAAAATTTCACGTGCCCGAAAATGGTACCAATAAAAACGTCAACTCGTCCCGCAAAAAATAAGACCTCAAATGACCCGGTGGGTCAAAATACGGAAAAATTATAGCTCTCAATATGTGGTGATGCAAAAACTATTTTTACAATAAAAAGCGTCTTTTAGCGTGCGACAGCTGCCAAAAATAAAACCGCCATAAATAGTAAATCAAAGCCCCCGTTATCACCCCCTTAGTTAGGGAAAAATAATAAAATAAAAAAAATGTATTTATTTCCATTTTTCCATTAGGGTTAGGGCTAGGGTTAGGGCTAGGGGTGTGTTGGGGTAGGGTTAGGGTAGGGTTAGGGTTAGGGCTAGGGTTAGGGTTAGGGTTAGGGCTAGGGTTAGGGCTAGGGTTAGGGTTAGGGCTAGGGGCATGTTGGGGTTCAGGTTGGAGTTAGAATTGGGGGTTTCCACTGTTTGGGCACATCAGGGGCTCTCCAAATGCAACATGGCGTCTGATCTCAATTCCAGCCAATTCTGAGTTGAAAAAGTCAAATGGTGCTCCTTCCCTTCCAAGCTCTGCCATGCGCCCAAACAGTGTTTTACCCCCACATGTAGGGTATCAGCCTACTCAGGACAAATTGCAAAACAATTTTTGGGGTCCAATTTCTCCTGTTACCCTTAGGAAAATAAAAAATTGGGGGCAAAAATATCATTTTTGTGGAAAAAAATGATTTTTTTATTTTCACGTCCGAGTGTTATAAACTTCTGTGAAGCACTTGGGGGTTCAAAGTGCTCACCACACATCTAGATAAGTTCCGTGGGGGGTCTAGTGTCCAAAATGGGGTCACTTGTGGGGAGTTTCAATAGTTTAGGTACATCAGGGGCTCTCCAAACGCACATGACACCCGCAGACCATTCCATCAAAGTCTGCATTCCAAAACGTCACTACTTCCCTTCCGAGCCCCGACGTGTGCCCATACAGTAGTTTTCTCCCACATATGGGGTATCAGCATACTCAGGACAAATTGGACAACTTTTAAGGTCCAATTTCTCCTGGTACCCTTGGGAAAATAAAAAAATGGTGACTAAAAGATCATGTTTGTGGAAAAAATACGAATTTTTTATTTTCACGCCCGGGCGTTATAAACTTCTGTGAAGCACTGGGGGGTTCAAAGTGCTCACCACACATCTAGATAAGTTCCTTGGGGGGTCTAGTTTACAAAATGGGGTCATTTGTGGGGGGTTTCCACTGTTTAGGTACATTAGGGGCTCTCCAAAGGCAATATGACACCCGCAGACCATTCCATCAAAGTCTGCATTCCAAAACGTCACTACTTCCCTTCTGAGCCCCGACGTGTGCCCATACAGTAGTTTTCTCCCACATATGGGGTATCAGCATACTCAGGACAAATTGGACAACAACTTTTAAGGTCCAATTTCTCCTGGTACCCTTGGGAAAATAAAAAAATGGTGACTAAAAGATCATGTTTGTGGAAAAAATACGAATTTTTTATTTTCACGCCCGGGCGTTATAAACTTCTGTGAAGCACTGGGGGGTTCAAAGTGCTCACCACACATCTAGATAAGTTCCTTGGGGGGTCTAGTTTACAAAATGGTGTCATTTGTGGGGGGTTTCCACTGTTTAGGTACATTAGGGGCTCTCCAAAGGCAACATGACACCCGCAGACCATTCCATCAAAGTCTGCATTCCAAAACGTCACTACTTCCCTTCCGAGCCCCGACGTGTGCCCATACAGTAGTTTTCTCCCACATATGGGGTATCAGCATACTCAGGACAAATTGGACAACAACTTTTGTGGTCCAATTTCTCCTGGTACCCTTGGGAAAATAAAAAAATGGTAACTAAAAGATCATGTTTGTGGAAAAAATACAAATTTTTTATTTTTACGCCCGGGCGTTATAAACTTCTGTGAAGCACTGGGGGGGTCAAAGTGCTCATCACACATCTAGATAAGTTCCTTAGGGGGTCTAGTTTCCAAAATGGTGTCATTTGTGGGGGGTTTCCACTGTTTTGGTACATCAGGAGTTTTCCAAACGCGACATGGTGTCCGATCTCAATTCCAGCCAAAAACGTCAAATGGCGCTGCTTCCCTTCCGAGCTCTGCCATGCGCCCAAATAGTGGTTTACCCCCACATGTGGGGTATCAGCATACTCAGGACAAATTGCACAATAACTTTTAGGGTCCTGTTACCCTTGGAAAAATAAGAATTGAGGGTGAAAAGATCATTTTTGTGGAAAAAATATGATTTTTTAATTGTATGGCTTTATGTTATAAACTTCTGTGAAGCCCATGGGGGTTCAAAGTTCTCACCACACATCTAGATAAGTTCCTTAGGGGGTCTAGTTTCCAAAATGGTGTCATTTGTGGGGGGTTTCCACTGTTTTGGTACATCAGGGGTTTTCCAAACGCCACATGGTGTCCGATCTCAATTCCAGCCAAAAACGTCAAATGGCGCTGCTTCCCTTCCGAGCTCTGCCATGCGCCCAAATAGTGGTTTACCCCCACATGTGGGGTATCAGCGTACTCAGGACAAATTGCACAATAACTTTTAGGGTCCTGTTACCCTTGGGAAAATAAAAATTGGGGTGAAAAGATCATTTTTGTGGAAAAAATATGATTTTTTAATTGTACCGCTGTACGTTATAAACTTTTGTAAAGCCCTTGTGGGTTCAAAGTTCTCACCACATATCTAGATAAGTTCCTTGGGGGGTCTAGTGTCCAAAATGGGGTCACTTGTGGGGAGTTTCAATAGTTTAGGTACATCAGGGGCTCTCCAAACGCACATGACACCCGCAGACCATTCCATCAAAGTCTGCATTCCAAAACGTCACTACTTCCCTTCCGAGCCCCGACGTGTGCCCATACAGTAGTTTTCTCCCACATATGGGGTATCAGCATACTCAGGACAAATTGGACAACAACTTTTAAGGTCCAATTTCTCCTGGTACCCTTGGGAAAATAAAAAAATGGTGACTAAAAGATCATGTTTGTGGAAAAAATACGAATTTTTTATTTTCACGCCCGGGCGTTATAAACTTCTGTGAAGCACTGGGGGGTTCAAATTGCTCACCACACATCTAGATAAGTTCCTTGGGGGGTCTAGTTTACAAAATGGTGTCATTTGTGGGGGGTTTCCACTGTTTAGGTACATTAGGGGCTCTCCAAAGGCAACATGACACCCGCAGACCATTCCATCAAAGTCTGCATTCCAAAACGTCACTACTTCCCTTCCGAGCCCCGACGTGTGCCCATACAGTAGTTTTCTCCCACATATGGGGTATCAGCATACTCAGGACAAATTGGACAACAACTTTTAAGGTCCAATTTCTCCTGGTACCCTTGGGAAAATAAAAAAATGGTGACTAAAAGATCATGTTTGTGGAAAAAATACGAATTTTTTATTTTCACGCCCGGGCGTTATAAACTTCTGTGAAGCACTGGGGGGGTCAAAGTGCTCATCACACATCTAGATAAGTTCCTTAGGGGGTCTAGTTTCCAAAATGGTGTCATTTGTGGGGGGTTTCCACTGTTTTGGTACATCAGGAGTTTTCCAAACGCGACATGGTGTCCGATCTCAATTCCAGCCAAAAACGTCAAATGGCGCTGCTTCCCTTCCGAGCTCTGCCATGCGCCCAAATAGTGGTTTACCCCCACATGTGGGGTATCAGCATACTCAGGACAAATTGCACAATAACTTTTAGGGTCCTGTTACCCTTGGAAAAATAAGAATTGAGGGTGAAAAGATCATTTTTGTGGAAAAAATATGATTTTTTAATTGTATGGCTTTATGTTATAAACTTCTGTGAAGCCCATGGGGGTTCAAAGTTCTCACCACACATCTAGATAAGTTCCTTAGGGGGTCTAGTTTCCAAAATTGTGTCATTTGTGGGGGGTTTCCACTGTTTTGGTACATCAGGGGTTTTCCAAACGCCACATGGTGTCCGATCTCAATTCCAGCCAAAAACGTCAAATGGCGCTGCTTCCCTTCCGAGCTCTGCCATGCGCCCAAATAGTGGTTTACCCCCACATGTGGGGTATCAGCGTACTCAGGACAAATTGCACAATAACTTTTAGGGTCCTGTTACCCTTGGGAAAATAAAAATTGGGGTGAAAAGATCATTTTTGTGGAAAAAATATGATTTTTTAATTGTACCGCTGTACGTTATAAACTTTTGTAAAGCCCTTGTGGGTTCAAAGTTCTCACCACATATCTAGATAAGTTCCTTGGGGGGTCTAGTGTCCAAAATGGGGTCACTTGTGGGGAGTTTCAATAGTTTAGGTACATCAGGGGCTCTCCAAACGCACATGACACCCGCAGACCATTCCATCAAAGTCTGCATTCCAAAACGTCACTACTTACCTTCCGAGCCCCGACGTGTGCCCATACAGTAGTTTTCTCCCACATATGGGGTATCAGCATACTCAGGACAAATTGGACAACAACTTTTAAGGTCCAATTTCTCCTGGTACCCTTGGGAAAATAAAAAAATGGTGACTAAAAGATCATGTTTGTGGAAAAAATACGAATTTTTTATTTTCACGCCCGGGCGTTATAAACTTCTGTGAAGCACTGGGGGGGTTCAAAGTGCTCACCACACATCTAGATAAGTTCCTTGGGGGGTCTAGTTTACAAAATGGGGTCATTTGTGGGGGGTTTCCACTGTTTAGGTACATTAGGGGCTCTCCAAAGGCAACATGACACCCGCAGACCATTCCATCAAAGTCTGCATTCCAAAACGTCACTACTTCCCTTCCGAGCCCCGACGTGTGCCCATACAGTAGTTTTCTCCCACATATGGGGTATCAGCATACTCAGGACAAATTGGACAACAACTTTTAAGGTCCAATTTCTCCTGGTACCCTTGGGAAAATAAAAAAATGGTGACTAAAAGATCATGTTTGTGGAAAAAATACGAATTTTTTATTTTCACGCCCGGGCGTTATAAACTTCTGTGAAGCACTGGGGGGGTCAAAGTGCTCATCACACATCTAGATAAGTTCCTTAGGGGGTCTAGTTTCCAAAATGGTGTCATTTGTGGGGGGTTTCCACTGTTTTGGTACATCAGGAGTTTTCCAAACGCGACATGGTGTCCGATCTCAATTCCAGCCAAAAACGTCAAATGGCGCTGCTTCCCTTCCGAGCTCTGCCATGCGCCCAAATAGTGGTTTACCCCCACATGTGGGGTATCAGCGTACTCAGAACAAATTGCACAATAACTTTTAGGGTCCTGTTACCCTTGGAAAAATAAGAATTGAGGGTGAAAAGATCATTTTTGTGGAAAAAATATGATTTTTTAATTGTATGGCTTTATGTTATAAACTTCTGTGAAGCCCATGGGGGTTCAAAGTTCTCACCACACATCTAGATAAGTTCCTTAGGGGGTCTAGTTTCCAAAATTGTGTCATTTGTGGGGGGTTTCCACTGTTTTGGTACATCAGGGGTTTTCCAAACGCCACATGGTGTCCGATCTCAATTCCAGCCAAAAACGTCAAATGGCGCTGCTTCCCTTCCGAGCTCTGCCATGCGCCCAAATAGTGGTTTACCCCCACATGTGGGGTATCAGCGTACTCAGGACAAATTGCACAATAACTTTTAGGGTCCTGTTACCCTTGGGAAAATAAAAATTGGGGTGAAAAGATCATTTTTGTGGAAAAAATATGATTTTTTAATTGTACCGCTGTACGTTATAAACTTTTGTAAAGCCCTTGTGGGTTCAAAGTTCTCACCACATATCTAGATAAGTTCCTTGGGGGGTCTAGTGTCCAAAATGGGGTCACTTGTGGGGAGTTTCAATAGTTTAGGTACATCAGGGGCTCTCCAAACGCACATGACACCCGCAGACCATTCCATCAAAGTCTGCATTCCAAAACGTCACTACTTACCTTCCGAGCCCCGACGTGTGCCCATACAGTAGTTTTCTCCCACATATGGGGTATCAGCATACTCAGGACAAATTGGACAACAACTTTTAAGGTCCAATTTCTCCTGGTACCCTTGGGAAAATAAAAAAATGGTGACTAAAAGATCATGTTTGTGGAAAAAATACGAATTTTTTATTTTCACGCCCGGGCGTTATAAACTTCTGTGAAGCACTGGGGGGTTCAAAGTGCTCACCACACATCTAGATAAGTTCCTTGGGGGGTCTAGTTTACAAAATGGGGTCATTTGTGGGGGGTTTCCACTGTTTAGGTACATTAGGGGCTCTCCAAAGGCAACATGACACCCGCAGACCATTCCATCAAAGTCTGCATTCCAAAACGTCACTACTTCCCTTCCGAGCCCCGACGTGTGCCCATACAGTAGTTTTCTCCCACATATGGGGTATCAGCATACTCAGGACAAATTGGACAACAACTTTTAAGGTCCAATTTCTCCTGGTACCCTTGGGAAAATAAAAAAATGGTGACTAAAAGATCATGTTTGTGGAAAAAATACGAATTTTTTATTTTCACGCCCGGGCGTTATAAACTTCTGTGAAGCACTGGGGGGTTCAAAGTGCTCACCACACATCTAGATAAGTTCCTTGGGGGGTCTAGTTTACAAAATGGTGTCATTTGTGGGGGGTTTCCACTGTTTAGGTACATTAGGGGCTCTCCAAAGGCAACATGACACCCGCAGACCATTCCATCAAAGTCTGCATTCCAAAACGTCACTACTTCCCTTCCGAGCCCCGACGTGTGCCCATACAGTAGTTTTCTCCCACATATGGGGTATCAGCATACTCAGGACAAATTGGACAACAACTTTTGTGGTCCAATTTCTCCTGGTACCCTTGGGAAAATAAAAAAATGGTGACTAAAAGATAACTTGTCGGGTGTGCAGTAGTCAAAACTGAAAGACCTCTGTAAAGTCCTTCAGTTTTTTGAGGAATGCACATGGCTGGTAAGCGCAGACGACACCATCATAAGCATGAGCATAACGCTTATGCATATGCTCATGCAAACTTTGACGCACATCAAGGATCAGGCGTAAGCAGCTGAGGAGCAACAGGAGGAGGAGGAGGGAAGCCTTGATGACAGTCAGCCATTGTCTCGTCAGGGAACTGTCGTGGACGAGGTGGAGGAAGAAGAGGAAGATGAGGAGGAGGATGAGGGGAAGATTTTTTTTTGGGGGAGGATGCTTCTCAGGGGGCAAGAGAACATGCGGGCGTGCCAAGGTCAGGTACAGGGTTTGTGCATGACTGGAGGGATGTGGATTTTCCAGAAAGTGCTCCTCCACCCACCACTGGCAGTGCAGCATTGACACCTGGAACATTGGCCCACACATGTGACTATGCTTTGCGGATCCTAAAAAGGGACTCCCGCATTGCCAAAATGATGAGGGATGACGACTACTGGTTGGCCAGCACCCTCGATCCACGCTATAAAGGCAAATTACACAACATCATGCCACAGGAGAACCTAGAGCTAATATTGGCTAACAAACAAGCAACTCTGGTAAACAGGTTGTTTGAGGCATTCCCAGCACACAGCAGCAGAGCTGGTTCTCCCACCAGCCGTAGTGGGCAAAATGGAAGAGGTGTTCGTGGTGCACACGACAGCTAATACAGAATCGATTGCAAGTGACAGGAGACAGCAGTTGTCAACTATGGTTACAAACTACTTCTCCCTCACAGGTCATTTCACTTTGATTATTGGGCCTCAAAACTGGACACATAGCTTGAATTGGCACAATATGGCTTACAGGAGCTCGCTTGCCCTGCTGGTAGTGTGCTATCTGAAAGAGTCTTCAGTGCTCCTGGATGAATCCTGACAGAAAAAAACAAACCCGTCTGTCGACCCAAAATGTTGATGATCTAACTTTCATTAAAATGAACCATGCATGAGTTTCTCATAACACATAGGTTGCCAGAAAAAGGCTCACTTTTGTCCTCCTCTTCCTCTGACTTCTCCAATTCTTCCATTTGCAGCAGCTGAAAGTCCAGCCTACACATCAACATATGCCATTTTTTAAACCACCCGAAAAGGGTTGCCCCCCCACCCCAGGCCCGGGGTCAACACCTGCCGCACCTGGGCAAGTGCTGTTGCCCTGAACAGATGTGTGGCCCAACCCTTGGCGACGGCACTAGCAGGGCCTCTCATAGTACAATAAAGTGTCTCTGACGGTGGGGGGGCCCACTCGCCGTCAGACACACTGGCGTACTATGAGGGGCCCTGTGCCAGTACCGGCGCCCAAGAGTGGGTCCCCCTTGTTTGCTCAGGGACACAGCACTTGCAATACTTACCTCTCCCTGCTCCACCACTGTGCAGTTTGGCAAATTAAATCCTTCACAGGGACGGCCACTGCAAATTTGGCATACCGATCGATGATGGTTAAGATGTAGCTATGTCCTGTCCTGCTGGCCTCTACCTACAGATTACCAATGGCTACCATTTGTAATGGACATCAACTCCCAATCGGATGCAGTGGTGCTTTATCATCACCTTTCACATTTTTCATAGTCACAGACGTGTGACATTCCTGACACCATTTTTCAATGTGTCCTGTCTTGGCAATCCAATAGAATCCCCTACGGCCTGTGGCTTGTGTGTTTTGCACTCCAAAGTGACCAGACAGATCATGATGTATGGCAGGACCATGTCTACAGCTCTCCCTGTGATCACAATTTGATGGAGACGAGTTACGGTGATGGGATCGACGCAACTGCAATACAGCAACCCTCTGCGAATTCTCCCGGGAGGTTTTCCTGTGATTACAAATTCAAAAACATCTAAAATCACTCGACTTTACGTCTGTACTTTTATCCATCTACCTTCCTCTAGCGGAGAGTCTAGACTTGCAGACTGACACTGAAATTTAAACGAAGATTTCAAAGTACTCCAACACTGTACACTGGTTTCGTTTCGAATACATTTCCCTTTTTCTCAATTTTATATTCGGGTATAATCCATACTGAGCCTGTGAGAGTTTGTGTCTTACTCTGGTAAAATATAAGGAGATTTAAAATGACACCAACACTGTATGCAGCTGACCGATTGTAAAACATTACCCTTTTTCAAGTTTTTATATTCTTTTGTAATCCATACTGAGCCTGTGAATGTCTGTCTGTAACTCCAGAAATATATTTGTAGATTTAAGATTAACCCAACACTGTATACAGCTGTACGCTTGTGATACCTTACCCATTTACTGCTTTTTATATAGTGGTCTAATCCATACTGGGCCAGTGAGAGTCTGTTTCTGACTCTGGAAATAGCTACTGAGATTTACAATTACCCCAACACTGTATGCAGCTGTACGCTTCTGATCCATTACCTTTTTACTGCTTTTTATATTGTGTAATCCATACTGACCCTGAGAGCGTCTGTGCCTGCCTCCTGAAAAAAATAAGGAGATTTATAATGTTTAAACAATATTATATGTACCTTGTATCTGGTGATACAGTAACCTTTTTATACTTTTTATATTCTTGGCTAATGCATACTGGGACTGAGAGCGTCTGTGTCTGCCTCATGAAATGTCTACGGAGATTTAGAATGTTTAAACTATACTATATATACCTTGTATCTGGTCATACTGTACCCTTTTTCAACTTGTTACATTATTGTCAATTCCATACTGAGTGTGTGAGCATATGTGTCTGCCTCCTGAAATACATATGGAAATTTTTTTGTATTTTAAGTAGACTATTGTTATGATTGAGTCACCGTAGGAGGCAAAAACAGAAATGCTAGCTAAGTCCAGAAAACCAGAGAGGTTGGCAGCTATCGGATTGCAGACCCCTGAACCTATCAACACAACTAGCAGTAGCCGTGGGGGGTTCCTACGAAGCCCTAGACCCCTCTAAATAGCCTTAAGACAGAAAGGGAAATCTAAACTGCCCCAGAGCAGACCCCAAAGCAAAAGGCAGCCCCCCACATATAATGACGGTGAAGCAAGAAGAAAGAACACAACACAGACAGAAAGATAGACTGAGAAAAGACGGGGCCCAAGCTAACTAGATAGGAAAGGACAGGAAGGCTGCTGTCTGCAATCCGTGAAAAACCCTATGAAAATAAGAGCCAACAGACTGACAGTAAAAAAGGCCCTGAAGACGCTAGGCTTCAAAAAGACTATGTCAATACTCAGGAATATTCTGAAGACAGAGCAACAGGCAAAAGAAGAATCAGCTCACCCCAGCAGGGAATGGCAGAATCCAGAAAAGCAAGGCAAACAAAAACAAAACACAAATGCTAAAAGGCAAAGCAGAAAACTTAGCCTTAGAGGAGCAGGAATCAGACTGGTTTCCTAGAAGTCCACAGAGAAATCACCTGCAGGGCAGAAGGGCGTCGGCAGCCTTATATCCAGTCCGTGACTCCACTCAGCCAGTCATCATCATTAGACTCAGGTGCCTGATAATCAGGCTCATTACCTTCCTTTACCAGAATAGGGAGTTCACCAGACCTCAGTGACGAAGGGGAAAATGAACTCACAACAGACTATATATACCTTGTATCTGTTGATCCAGTACCCTTTGTGCCCAAAATTCATCCTCCACCCACCACTCAAAGTGCATCATTAACACCTGGAACATTGGCACACATGTGTGATTATTTCTTGCGGATCTTCTTTTTATATTATGGTGTGATCCACACTGAACCTGTGAGAGGCTGTGTGTTACTCTTGAAATATACAGGTCCATATATATTTGGACAGAGACAACATTTTTCTAATTTTGGCTCTAGACCTTACCGCAATGAATTTTAAACAAAACAATTTAGATGCAGTTGAAGTTCAGACTTTCAGCTTTCATTTGAGGCTATCCACATTAAAATTGGGTGAAGAGTTTAGGAGTTTCAGCTCCTTAACAGGTCCCACCCTGTTTTTAAAGGGACCAAAAGTAATTGGACAGATTAAATAATTGTAAATAAAATGTTCATTTCTAGTGCTTGGTTGAAAACCCTTTGTTGGCAATGACTGCCTGAACTCATGGACATCACCAGATGCTGTGTTTCCTCCTTTTTGATGCTCTGCCAGGCGTTCACTGCGGTGGTTTTCAGTTGCTGTCTGTGGGCCTTTCTGTCTGAAGTTTAGTCTTTAATAAGTGAAATGCATGCTCAATTGGGTTGAGATCAGGTGACTGACTTGGCCATTCAAGAATATTCCACTTCTTTGCTTTAATAAACTCCTGGGTTGCTTTGGCTTTATGTTTTGGGTCATTGTCCATCTGTAGTATGAAATGACGACCAATCAATTTGGCTGCATTTGGCTGGATCTGAGCACACAGTATGGCTCTGAATACCTCAGAATTCATTCAGCTGCTTCTGTCCTGTGTCACATCATCAATAAACACTAGTGACCCGTACCTACCTTCCACACTAACCCCCAACACCCTTTCCTAGTCAGTCTGGGATGAGGCCATCCTCCCGCCGGGTACACCCAGAAGTTGAGAAAGTGTACTGAGGGTACGGTCGCCACAGAGGTACTGTACCTCATCCAAAGGTGTGGTATGCCACAATCAGGTAAGGAGGGATCACTACTCAGGACTCCTAACCCTGCACTCAACACACACAAATGTTAGTCAGTGTTTTCTGTGGCGACCGTACCCTCAGTACGCTTTCTCAACTTTCTATATTGTTGTCGGATCCATACTGGGCCTGAGAGCGTCTGTGTTTGCCTCCTGAAATGTATACAGAAATTCAGTATGTTTAAACTATACTATATATACCTTGTATCTAGTGATACTGTACCCTTTTGCAAATTTTTATATTATTGTCTAATCCATACTGAGCCTGTGACCATCTGTGTCTGACTCTTGAAATATATATACGGAGATTTACAATTATCCCTAGACTGTATATAGCTGTCTGCTTCTGAAACAGTACCATATATCTGCTGGTATTTTTAGTCCATTTTCACAAAAATTATTACATATGGTGGAAGAGGCCGCAGACGTGGGTGTGGGGAGCCAGCTGGCACAATAGTAGCTAAGGCAGGAGGTGTTGAGCCTGCATCATCAACTGGCACAAGAAGGCCTTTAAGGCTCCCTTTTCTGGGAGTAGGTAAACTGCTTTTAAAGCCGGAGCATCGGGAACTGGTTTTGCCTTACATTGCCGAAAAAGCCTCCAGCTCTATCGCCTCCTCTTCTGAAGTTTAAAAAAATGCAAGCACTGAGTCGTCAGTGCAGGCTTCTGGTCAGGAACCACCCCTTTCCTTGTCTCCTTCACCCCCACTAAAAGTGAAGGATGCAGCAGCCCACACTTCAGATTACTCCATGGAGCTCTTTTCACAGGCTATGCCTGTGTTATCAAGTGAAATTCTGAATTCCCCAGTCCAACATGAATTGGAGATGGAGTACAGTGATGCACAGCCACTGCTAGATGATTCTGCTGGTAAACTGACCCACAGCACTACATTCCCCTCGCACTCTACAGAGCCAGAATGTGACATTGATGAAACTCAGGTGAAACTTCCTGCATACTATACCACCTTACACGGTGACACAGAGGAAGGTGCAGATGAAAGTGCCGATTCCCTGAGCAGGTGGGGAGGTCCTACTCGTGGGCGACGGCAGTGGCACAGGGTCCCTCATAGTATGACAGTATGACATGCATGGCCGAGTGAGATCATGTTATTTTTTCCTCAGACCAAGTCAGTCAGAGGAAAAGATCAGACATGTGAGCGGCCCCATTGCCTAACATTGATCCAAGTGCGATCCGATGTTTTCTCGGATTGGACTTGGTCCAAAATTACGGCCGTCACTGTCATTTTGATACAATCCCTGTTCCTCTGCTGTAGATCTAACAGTGCTCAAAATGTTGAGCTGTTTATAACCCAGCCCACACCCCTGATTGCCAGCTCTGTGTAGACTGTACATTGACAAAAAGCTGCTAATCAGTGGTGGGGGTGTAAAGGATGGAGATTCATTGAATGCAGTGAAGAGCCGGAGGCAGAGAAGGGGTTAACAGGATTTACTGAACAGGTAATTAAACAAGGAATACTCCACACAGGGAGGCAAGACTAGCAACGGCAATGACGGGAATTGCACACAAACACAATGCTCGAGAGAAAGAAATGTAAAAACCAAGGTAACTTGTCCCTTGCAGTTCTTGTAAGGGAAAGACTGGAAAATCTCCCAATCATGGACAAAGTCTCTGGCTTTGTTACGGAGGTACGAGAAGCACTGTCTCCCGACGGTGCTGATGGATCCGGTCCTGCTTGGCTTGAGTGCGCTGGAATGTAGAAATAGTCCTTTACAGTATGTAGATTCCTCAGGGATGGTGCTGAACAAGAACTTTAAAAAAATCTTAAAATGAAGGGGATACATGTAAAGTGGCCATTGATATTCTTGAATTTTCCAGCATTTAACAAGGTTTTTGCCTTTCCAGTTCTGATGACTTTATAAAGATTTGTAACATGTAGACCTAGGCCTAGATTAGTGTTTCTCAACTCCAGTCCTCAAGACCCGCCAACAGGTCATGTTTTCAGGATATCCTTAGTATTGCACAGGTGATAATTTTATCACCTGCTCAAGCATTAATTCCATCACCTATGCCATACTAAGGAAATCCTGAAAACATGACCTGTTGGTGGGTCTTGAGGACTGGAGTTCAGAAACGCTGGCCGAGATAGTATGTATGGACTCTGCACATGTTAAGTTTTATTTTAGGGAGATGTGGCATCTAATTTTTGTTTGGGTCAGCTGTATACTTTCAGAAAATATATTGGTATGGGGGTTTGATATTGATTTTTTTAAATGTGTAAATTAGATATTATTTGTATGTCAAAAGTGTGAAAATTGTCATGGCTGCCCATACTATACAGCACTTATCAGATAGTGATAAATTGGCTAGTAATGAGTGGGTGTGAATCGGAAGTATAGTGGGGAAAATAATTATGTGATACACTGCTGATTTGGCAAGCTTTGCCACCTACAAAGAATGGAGTGATGTGTAATTCTTATCATAGGTACACGTCACCTGTGAGAGATAGGATCTAAAAATAAAAACTAGAAAAATCACGCATGATTTTTACAGAATTAATTTGCATTTTATTGCATTTAATACAATCATACAATGACATTTTTGCTCTTTATTTATAGATTCTATTTTTCACAGTTGAAGTGTACCTACGATAAAAAATTACAGTCTTCTCCATTCTTTGTGGGCGGGAAAACTTGCAAAATCGGCAATTTATCAAAAACTTATTTTTCCCACTGTATGTATATATTTTCCTGCGTGACCGTGGGGTGGGGGAGATGCCTCACGCTCTTCTTGCATAGATGTCATAAGAAATGTATAGTATTAATGGTGGAAAGACATTTATATTGTGTTTGTTTTCTCTCTGGGAAACAGACGTTTCCGTGTGGTGCGCACGACCTGAGGCAAATTTCATTATTTGTATTTAATTTGTACAAGGCTGCGCAGTTAAGGTAGACGAGATGTGGAAATTATCTGTATTGCGGGCAATAAGAAAACCGAAATGACTCATAAATCAGGCGGTCATAAAACTAATGAGTAAAACAATGAAAAGAAAACCCAAATCATTGACTGCAAATGATAAATGTAGTTAATAATATCGCAGCTTAATATATCATTATCTGTTTCTATAAAACTACTAAATCCTTCCATATTTCCTTCTGTTATGTATAACATGGTGCCTTTACAGCAATAACAGCTCCCACTCTTCTGGGAGGAATTTCTACTACAGTATATCTTAGAGGTTTTTGTGGGAATTTTTGCCCTTCATCCAGAAGAGCATTTGTGAGGTGAGACACTGATGTTGGGGAGAGACAGGGATTACAATTTCAGCTCTATTTAATCTCAAAGGTGTTGGATGGGGTTAAAGTCTGGGCTCTGTGCAGTCGGTTATCTTCTTCCACCAATCCCCCCCAACCATGCATTTATGGACCTTGTGCACTGGGCACAGTCAAGAGGAACAGAAAAGGCCCTTCCCCAAACTGTTCCCACAAAGTTCAGAGCTACAATTGTACAAAATCTCATTGTAGGCTGAAGCATTAAGACTTGCATTGAATGGAACTAAGGGACCTGGGCTGACCCATGAAAAACAAGCCCATGGCAGTATCCTTCCTCCAGGTTTCCCCTCTCCAGAGAAACTGCATTGGGTAGAGTTGGCTCAAAAACCATAGAAAGATTTTGGATGGGAATAGAAAAACATGCCCAATGGTCCTTGGTGGCAAAGCCTGAAACTACTGAGGAGGGAAAGAGAACAGGGAAGAGAAAGAGAAAATTTTTTTGCTCAGTTATCATGCTGTGATGGTCTTAGATAGGGGAGTGGGGCCTCCAACTTTCCCTGGAACTGGGACCCTAATCTTTCTTGTATCGGGGATACTCTTGATGGTAGAGAGGCCCGAGTCTCACTATGCTCTTGTTAATCCCTGGTCTGTCCCATCCCCCAGAAAGTCTACCTGGGGTGGCCATCATAGGTTCCAGTTCAGCCTGACTGCCCGCCAGACCAACAGTCTGCTGCTGAAAGACCCTAGATTGCTGGTCTGTCACTTCAAGCGATAGGCCCTGCAATTCTTTGGCAAGGACTACAATGGGATCCATACCAAGATACAAAATGTTTTGGCCAGTATAAAATGTCATGCTGGGATGGTCTTAGGTAGGGGAGGGGGCCTCCAACTCTCCCTGGAACTGGGACCCTAATTATCCTAGTCTCAGGGGTACTCTTGAGTCTCACTTTGTTCCTGTTAATGACTGGTCTGTCCCCTCCCCCACCCCATGGAGACTGGGACAGAAATCAAATGTGAACAAGACACTCAAGACAAAACGGATAACAGAAAGCCTCTATCATGTAACAGCGCCAGCCAACAATAGGGAAGAGGATAGGGACAGGGAGGAATAAACTAAATGGGAAACAGAGACTTTGAGATAAACACACATGTACAACAGAGCACCCCTAGCAACAAATTATTTCCAAAACACTTAAGCACACCACACAGGAAGATGAATCTCCGAAGGCACCAGCTAACTCCTATTTAGCACAGTATCACCTAAGAACATTGAAGCAGAGCTTTCAGAGGCAAGACAGAGAGTGTCTGGTCAGCTTTTACAGGAACAGTTAACCACCAGATCAAAAGCAGCTTAAATGGAGCTGCATGTTTCTGACCAGCATAGAAAAGGTTGTTAACCTCTTCAGAACCAAAGGAAACGAAACTAATATGGGATCCAAACACACAGGCTAAATGGAAGATCTGCGATTCACAATACACAGTGGTTTTCTACTCCCAGATCTCCCAGGTTGGCAAGGCACACTCATGACAGTACTCCCCTTTTATGAGGGGCCACAGGACCCTCGGGACTCGGTTTACCCGGATGGGCCGAATAAAATGACGAAGGAAGATCTGTAATGAAATCCATGAATAAATGAAACCTATGGTCGGTCAAGAATGGTCAAAAGAGCCCCAGACCGACGAGTATGCAGGATCTTGAAATGCACTCAGACACAACATGAAGATACAAAGTCAACTACATCCTTATGCAACCTTGGCCACCAAAAATGACAAGAAAGGAGGTCCAAGGTTGCCTTACTACCTGAGTAACCGGTCGTGATGTGCAAGATGAACAAGTGCAAACAATTTTTCTGAAGGACCAGCAGGGGCGTCCTCCTAAGCCTTCAATATGTCACCCTCAAGTTCAGAACACAATGCGGAGCGGAGACAACCACCCCTTCTTGCAAAATAGGAACAGCATCATCAGTACTCCCACCCCAAGGGAAACTCTGCGAAGAAGCATCAGCTTTGATGTTCTTAATCCTAGGACAGTCATACACATGATGGAGAGGCAGTTCTTAACAACCCTTTTCAGAGAACCCTTCCACAAAATCAAACAGGAAAGATGGAATGATTTTAGTGAAGACAATAGAGATAGTAGCACATAGGCAATCATTTTTTTAAAAATCACTCCACTTAAAAATCTCTCTGGCCTGCCAGTCTGTAAACAGATTATGTTTAGTCAAACAGGGAAGACCCAGCACAGTAGGAATCGGGAGATTTCTCAAGATGTGGAAAGGAGAAAGGAGCTCTCTGTGAAGAGCCCCTATACGCAGGTTCTTGCCATGTACTAGTTGCATAAAATTTCCATGACCGAGAGGAGCAGAATTAATTGCCAGAGTACTATAGGAAAGACCAAGGTCCCGTGCGAACTGAACATGCACCATATTGGCTCCCATAGCACTATCTAAGAGGATAGATATTTTCTCAGTTTTCATACCAATAACCACTTCTGCGGATAAGAAAAACTGAGATACACATACGGAGGAGATACAAACAACCAGAGGTGTATCTAGGGGGGGCAACCAGGGCATTTGCCCCAGGCGCAGCCGGCAGGGGGGCACAGTTGAGCCACCTAACACGGCTGTCCGCAGTGTCTCCCCAGGCGGCTGCATTCTGCCATCCCCCGGATTGTAAGTCGGCCGTTCTCTGTGTCAGCTGTCAAACTGCAGTGCACTGGTTCCCAGGGAACAATTATACTTGCGTCTTAGATACGAGTGCAATCAAAGCTCTGACCACTGGGTCAGAGCGACGCCAGCAGCGTGATCTGATCATATGATCATGCTGTTGGCGTGACTCACCCACGCTGCTGGTAAGTGCTCCAGTGGAGCTGAAGACACCGAGGATTAAGTGCACGGGGGTGGGGATTTAATATGTGTGGGTAGATTTGGAGTGGGGAAGGAGGATTTAATGTGTGGGGGGATTTACTTAGTGGGGAAGGGGAATTAAATCTGTGTGGTGGGAGATTTGGAGTGGGGATGGGTGATTTAATGTGTGTGGGGAGATTTGGAGTGGGGATGGGGGATTTAATGTGTGTGTGGGGAAATTTGGAGTGGGGATGGGGGGATTTAATGTGTGGAGGGATTTGAGGACACAAAATGAGGAGCAAAGGGGGAGATGCAGGGCATGTATGAGGAAACATTATGGGGTATGTATGAAGAAACAGTATGTGGGAATGGTGGCATGGACGAGGATCAGTATGTGGGAATGGAGGGCATGTATGAGGAAACAGTATGAGCAATGGGTGCAAACGCAGTATGGTGAGTGGGGGGATGGGGCAGACAGTATATGGAGGGAATAGGGGAATGTATGCAGACACAGAATGAGTAGCGATGGGAAAAAAGTATGTGGACACAGTATGGGTAGTGAGGGTGATGGGATGTGCACAGACACAGTATGGGGAGTCAGAGGTATATGTGAACAGGCAGCATAGAGAGTGAGGGGGTAAATAGACGAGGAGACAGTATGGTGAACAGGGGTGATGTGAGAGGAGTTTGAGGGAGGGGAATAGTGTGAGGCAACAGGATAGAGACTGAGCCCTATAGGGAGGATACAGTGTGTTACACCCAGTCCCCATCCTGGCGCTGCACCTGGGTCTGTCGCTGTTACACCTGACCCCCGTCCTGGTACTGCATCCAGGTCTGCCGCTGCTTTCCGTTCTGAGCACTCACCTCGAGCCTCACATAGGCAGCAGCCGGCCTCCTCTGGATCTCATGCTGCTGCTCAGCGTTCTGTTCTCCCTTCTGCCTCCTCCTCTTGGCATCCTGTAAGGAGATCTGTAGCTAAGACAATTAGGGCACGCCCGCCCGCTCTCTTGCCTTCTTAAAGGGGCGGAGCACATTATTCAAAAAATACAATTAAGCAGTGGCAGCTCACTGGCTGCTATTTCTGGCCTCTCCTCCATAGGGAGAGCGCCGGAGCAACGAGTATCTATCATTGCTACATCCGGTTCTCTCGCTAATCTGTGTGCGCTGCATTTGCAGTCTCTGTGCATTGTCTAATGCTCTCTGTTTCCACAGCATATCAGTATCCTGTGTTACCTGGTTATATCAGCAACCATCTGGGCCTAAGCCATCCCGTTCCGCCTACAGCCATCCGAGTCCAAGGACTGTGTGAAAGTCACTGGAACCGACTCCTTACCAACTAACCAGATCCAAGACCCAGCGCATTACGGACTCTGCTGTAACTTTTGTTATCCCTTTTGGACAGCTGCCACGTGTTCGGGGTCTAACTGGAGGTAGCACCTGTGTCCTCCGGGTATTCCATTCTGGCCCTGCCTGAGGGGCTTTACTACGGGTGCCCGGGGTTCACTAGTCACGCCCCCTTCAGAGCCCCCTGGACCGTGATCCCGAGGATCCACTTAAAAAATAAAAATGAATGTGAACTTCACCATCTCTGCCTCCGCTACCATTGGTTACACAGTGTGAGACGACAGTGTGAAAAAGGGTTCCAGTATGGAAAGGAGAGGTAAGTGTGAAGAACATGTACCATAAGAGGGACAGCGTGGGGTCATATTTTGTGCAGACAATATAGTGAGGGTTAATTATTTATTCAGGGCTCAACTTATGGCAGATATTTTTATACAGGAGCATTATAATGACACTTCTATCTTTAAGGGTATCGTGTGGAGATTTGCTGCAGAAGACCAGAGAAGATGGAAGTCTGCAGAGACGAGATGTGGGTGAGAAAACTCCTCATGAGGTCTGGACAAGATGAAGAAAAGAAGGAGAACAACTCCAGAGACTACATCAACTATAAGGTAACTGGATGTAAATATAATTTGTGAAACTAACTAATTCTCATGTTTTTATTTTTGTTAGAAACATTAATGGGGTTTTCCAGGTTTGTGCTGAGCCTGCAGTTATTCTATGTGACTGCACACTTCTGAATTCTTACAGTGCTCACTGAACGCTGTTAGGATTCTCTTGTGCCAGTGATTTACATACATGCGGTCACATGCTGGCCTCACTCAATGAAAATGAATGGAGCGAGGCTGGGCACGTTTGGTCGGAATGTGGCCAAAAGTATACAAATCACATGCTAGTGCTGACATGACCGTGTACTCATGCCACCAGCAAGGGAGAATCCTAAATGTGTGCAGCGCATTAGTTGTGAGAATTCAGAAGCAATGTCAGGATTCAGCTCTGCAGGTTCCAGCAGTCATCACATGAACACTTCACTCATATGCGACTTTCATACTTACGGTCCTGTGACAATGAGCTTCTCTTCCTGCTTCTCTCTGTTTTTTACTGAGCATTGAGAGCATTAGGGAGCGTGGCTCATCGATGCATGAATAAGGCCATGTGCACACATTGAGCTTTTGGTGATTTTTTTTACCCCAGTATTTGTAAGCCAAAACCAGGAGTGGAACAATCAGAGGAACAGTATAATAGAAACATTTGCACCACTTATGCATTTTTCACCCACTCCTGGTTTTGTCTTACAAATACTGGGGTAAAAAACTCACCAAATACTCAATGAGTGCATGTGGACTAAGGGTGTGTGCAAACGTTGCGGATTCTGCTGCGGATCCGCAGCGGATTTGGCCCTGCGGATCCGCAGCACTTTCTGCTGCGTTATACAGTACCATGTAAGTCTATGCAAAATGAAAAAAGCAGTGTACACGTTGCAGATTTTTCCGCGCGGATTTGCTGCAGTTTTAAATCCGCTGCATGTCACTTCTTTGTGTGGATTCCGCAGCGGTTTGGCACCTGCTCCATGACAGGTGTCAAACCGCAGGGGAAAACCACAGGCTAATCCGCACTAAATCCGCAGATGGATTTACCTGCGGATTTAGACAAATCTGCGTGGAAAAATCTGCAGCAGAATCCGCAAAGTGTGCTCACGCCCTTAGTGTGCAAATTGCATATGTAATTGGTTGGAGCGTCAAACTGAATTCTTGCTCCAGGTGCCAGAAAGCCTAGATATAGCTTTGCCTACAACCAGGTCATTATCCTCCACACACCATGGGGTAAGAAGTTGTCTGACAGCTTTTTGTGCTTTAGGTAAAGGACAGACTCCAATGAAATGCCCCTTTTGCCCACAGAAAAAACACAACCCCATTTTGCGGCAAATCGTAAGAGACTCACACCAAGGGTAGGCCACTCCTAACTGCATCAGTTCTTCAGGGCACACAGAGAAACCCTCAGTTTTAGGAAGTATCATGAGGGCGGAGTCACAACAGGTCTACCGCTGAGTCATCTATCAATTCATATAGTCAGAGCCATGGCGGCCTTCAACAATTCAGGAGTCTCATAAAGTGCTAGGGCATCTTTTAATCTTTCAGACAGGCCCAGACAAAAATGACTTCTAAGAGCAGAATTGTTCCACAGAGTGTTAGTGTCTCATCTACCAAACTCTGAGCAGAATGCCTCTGCTGGCTGACCTCCCTGCTGGAGCTTACATAGCTTAGACTCAGCAAGGCAGACACAGTCTGGACCATCATATATGAGGCCTAGAGCCTCAAGAAAACATTAACAGACCGGATAGTCAGGGAGTCCGCCGGAAGTGAAAAGGCCCAGGATTGAGGGTCTCCTTGAAGGAAAGAAATAACAATCCCAATCCATTGCTCCTCACTCCCAGATGAACGAGGACAAAGCTGAAAATACAGCTTGCAGGCTTAACAGAACACTATAAATGCATCCCGTCCACCAGAAAACCTACCTGGGATGGTCACCATAGGTTCCAGTTCAGCCTAACTGTCTGCCAGACCAACAGTCTGCTGCTGAGAGACCCTAGATGGCAGGTCTGTCACTTTAAGAGATAGGCCCTGCAACTCTTTGGTAAGGACTACAATGTGATCCATGCCAAGATACAAAATATTTTTGGCCAGTTAAAAAATATCATCCTGGGACAGAGAGGAGAGAGGGCCTCAAACTGTCCCTGGAACTGGGACCCAAAACTATCCCTGTCCCGTCCTGGGGGTACACTTGGTGGAAGAGAGGCCTGAGTCTCTGACCTCACTATGCTCCTGTTAATCCCTGGTCTGTCCTCTCCCCCACCCCATAGAGCCTGGAATAGAAATGTAATGTGAACAAGACACACAAGGAAAAACTGCGATAACAGAAACCATCTATCATACAAAAGCACCAACCAACAATAGAGAGGAAGAAAGGGAAAGAGAGGAATAAACTAAGTGGGAAACAGGGACCAGGAGAAACACTTACACATACAACAGAACACCTCTAACAACAACTTCTCTCCAAAACACTTAGCTTAGGCACACCGCACAGGAAGACGAATTTTCAAAAGCAACAATGAACTCCTTATTCAGCACATCATCTCCTAAGAGCAAAGAAGCAGAGCTTTCAATGGCAAGACTGAGAGGGTCTGGTCTGGTATTATAGGAAGAGATAACAACCAGATCAGAAGCAGCTGCAAGAGAGCTGCATGTTTCTGACCAGCATAGAAAAGGTCATTAACCTCTTGAGGACCAAATAATAATAATAATTAATTTTATTTCTATAGCGCCGACATATTCCGCAGCACTTTACATTTCAGAGGGGACTTGTACAGACAATAGACATTAAAGCATAACAATAATCACATAGATCATAACAGATACCAAGAGGAATGAGGGCCCTGCTCGCAAGCTTACAGTCTTTGAGGAAAAAAGGGAGACACAAAAGGTGGGTGGTAACAGTTGCCCTGATTGTATGGACCCGCCATAATGTTAAGTGTGTAACAGTACAGACGCAGAGGGCTAATGGATGCATAAAGCATGTGGGAACATGACGCGGGGAACCTGGTTATGGTAAAAACTTTTGGCTGTGCCACACAGGGATAGATTAGGTTAATGTGTTGAGGCGGTAGGCCAGTCTGAATAAATGAGTTTTCAGGGCACGCTTAAAATTGTGGGGATTGGGGACTAATCGTATTGATCTGGGAAGTGCATTCCAAAGAATTGGCGCAGCACGTGTATAGTCTTGGAGACGGGAGTGGGAGGTTCTGATTATTGAGGATGCTAACCTCAGGTCATCAGCAGAACGGAGGGCACGGGTACGGTGGTATACTGAAATAAGGGAGGAGATGAAGGGTGGTGCTGAGCCATGAAGAGCTTTGTGGGTGAGGGTAATAAGTTTGTACTGGATTCTGGAGTGGATGGGTAGCCAGTGTAATGACTGGCACAAGGTAGAGGCATCGGTGTAACGACTGGCGAGGAATATGATCCTGGCAGCAGCATTCAAGACAGATTGGAGGGGGGAGAGTTTGGTAAGAGGGAGACCGATTAGAAGAGAGTTACAATAGTTGAGACGAGAATGGATAAGAGAAACAGTAAGAGTTTTTGCGGAGTCAAAAGTAAGAAAAGGTTGAATTCTAGAAATGTTTTTGAGGTGCAGATAACAAGAGCGAGCCAGTGATCGTATGTGGGGGACAAAGGAAAGCTCGGAGTCAAGCATGACCCCAAGACAGCGAGCATGTTGCTGGGGAGTAATAGTGGAACCACACACGGAAATGGCATTGTCGGGTATAGGTATATTAGTAGCGGGAGGAAACACAAGGAGTTCAGTCTTTGACAGGTTCAGTTTCAGATATAGTGAGGACATGATGTTAGACACAGCATTTAGACAATCGCTGGTGTTTTCTAGAAAGGCAGGCGTGATGTCAGGAGAAGTATATAATTGGGTGTCATCAGCATAGAGATGGTACTGGAAACCAAATCTACTAATTGTTTGACCAATAGGGGCAGTGTACAAAGAGAAGAGGAGGGGGCCTAGGACTGATCCTTGAGGAAGCCCAACAGTAAGGGGAAGATGAGAGGAGGAGGAGCCAGCAAAAGATCCAGTAAAGGAGCGGTCAGAATGATAGGAGGAAAACCAGGAGAGTACAGTGTCCTTGAGGCCAAAGGAATGGAGCATAGTGAGGAGAAGCTGATGATCCACTGTGTCGAATGCTGCAGAGAGATCCAAGAGAATTAGCATGGAGTAATGACCATTTGATTTAGCTGTTAGTAGATCATTAGAGACTTTAGTGAGGGCAGTTTCAGTAGAGTGTAAAGAGCGGAAACCGGATAGGAGAGGGTCGAGAAGAGAGTTATCAAAGAGATAGCGGATAAGACGGGAGTGGACCAGGAATTCCAGGAGTTTAGAGATGAAGGGAAGGTTAGAGACAGGTCTATAGTTAGCGGCACAGTTTTGGTCGAGGGATGGTTTATTAAGTAGTGGATGTATGATGGCATGCTTAAATGAGGAGGGAAAGATACCAGAAGAGAGGTTAAATATTTTAGTTAGGTGAGGGGTGACAGTTGGGGAAAGGGGCTGGAGTAGATGTGATGGAAATGGGTCACTGGCACAAGTGGTTGGGCGAGAAGATGCAAGGAGCCTGCTTACTTCTGTGACTGGTTCAAAATCAGAGAGTGAGCTAGATGCAGTGAGGGAGAGAGGACAGTGCATGGTATGAGTGATTGGGAGATAATTTCCTGGTCGGATTGGCCAGATCATTAGCTCGAAGCTCCGTGGTTGGGGCCTGTACTCTTGGGTTGAGTAGAGAATGAAAAGTGTCAAAGAGACATTTAGGGTTATTGGACAGTAAGGTGATGAGGGTGTTGAAATAGGTTTGTTTTGAGAGGTGAAGGGCAGTGTTGTATGTTCGAAGCATAAACTTATAATGGATGAAATCTTCGGGTAGATTGGATTTTCTCCACAGACGTTCGGCGCACCTGGAAACCAAATTTGTTTACCATGGGATCCAAATGGAATATCTATGATTCACAATACACAGTGATCTTACACCCCCAGATGTCATAGGTTGTGTCATCAGTAGAGATGAGCGACTTTGCCTTTTTTAGGGTCGAGTCGGGTTTCATAAAACCCGACTTTCTCAAAAGTCGGGTCGAACGAAATCGGCCTACTATAGGGAAAAGTCGGGGGTCCGATTGAAACATGAAACCCAATGCAAGTCAATGGGGAAGCAAACCTGGCAGGGAGTGGAGGACAGTATACACACCTACAGTGCCCATTTCAATGCCAAAACATCAATTCTTATTACTGAAGCTTGTCAACCTTAATTTACTTTATAATAATAGTGAAGGTGTCATTTACATGGGACTGTCATAATATCCTACTACTGCATGGACCTGGTCCAGATTGGACAGGCTAATGGGGTCCTGGGGGTTATTTGGATAAAGTTTGGGGTGGTAGGGCTGGCTCCAGGTTTTCATGTGCCCTGGGCCAAAGAGCGCCCCTTTAACACATACCACAACTCATGATGGTTCGATATGGCACAGAAATATAGGTATAGTACAATGACAAATATTTCACTGCTTACATGACATGACTGATCTATTTTAAATTCTACAATAGCTCAAAAAAAGGACATTATATTACTCCATACCGTTTTATGGCCACCACATACACGCCATACAGAATAATGAGCCCCATATATTTCTCCATACAGAATAATTGGTCACATATAATGTTCCATACAGTATATGATGAGCTCCACATAATGCTACAGTATATAATGGTCCCCATTGACGATGCTCCAGTGTGTTATGGGCCCAAATAATGCTCCATATATAATGGAGCCATTTCTAATGCTCCAGTGTATAATGTGCCCCATAGATGCTGCTCCAGTGTTTGATCTTCCCCATTTAGAATGCTCCAGTATATGATGGGCCCCATGGATGATGCTCCAGTGTCTTATGGGCCCAAATAATGCTCCATATATAATGTGCACCATTTCTAATGCTCCAGTGTATAATGGGCCCTGTAAATGCTGCTCCAGTGTCTGATGTCCCACATTTGGAATGCTCCAGTATATGATGGGCCTCATGGATGATGCTCCAGTGTCTTATGGGCCCTAATAATGCTCCATATATAATGGGCCCTATTTCTAATGCTCCAGTGTATCATGTGCCCCATAGATGCTGCTCCAGTGTCTGATCTGCCCCATTTGGAATGCTCCAGTATATGATGGGCCTCATGGATGATGCTCCAGTGTCAGATGTCCCCCATTTGGAATGATCCTGTATATGATGGGCCCCATAGATGCTGCTCCAGTGTCTGATCTGCCTCATTTAGAATGCTCCAATATATGATGGGCCTCATGGATGATGCTCCAGTGTCAGATGTATGTCCCCCATTTTGAATTCTCCAGTATATGATGGGCCCCATTTTTAATTAACCTAGGCATGGTATGTGAAAAGAGCTCCATGGAGTAATCTGAAGTGTGTGCTGCCGCATCCTTCACTTTTGGTGTGGGTGAAGGACACAAGGAAAGAGGTTGCTCCTGACCAGAAGCCTGCACTTACGACTCAGTGCTTGCATTTTTTAAACTTAAGAAGAGGAGGAGATAGAGCTGGAGGCTGTTTCAGCGATGTAAGCCAAAAACAGTTCCTGATGCTCTGGCTTTAAAAGCAGTCTACCTACTCCCATAAAACGGACCCTTACAGGCCTTCCAGAGCTACACCATGACGCAGGCTCAACACCTCCTGCCTTAGCTGCTATTGTGTTTTTGGCACTACCAGCAGATGCACCACCACCATCAGTACTAGCTGGCCCCCCACGCCCACGTCCACATCATATTCCACCATACTTCCTCATGTTTTAGAAAATTGACCCAAAATACCAGCAGATATACGGTACTGTGTCAGAAGCGTACATCATACTATGAGGGGCCCTGTGCCAGTGCCGTCGGCCATCTGTGGGCCCATCCACCTGTTCAGAGCAACGGCACTTGCCCGGGTGCGCCAGGTGTTGACCCCAGCCATTGGGGGGGCAGCCCACTTAGGGAGGTTTAAAAAATGGCATATGTTGATTGTTGGCTGGACATTCAGCTGCTGCAAAGGGCGGAATTGGGTATGTCCGAGGAAGAGGAGGACAAAAGCGAGGCAGTTTTCTGGGAACCTATGTGTCATCAGGGAAGGTAGGACAAAATCCTTTGCAACCCATGCATGGTTCATTTTAATGAAAGTTAGATCATCAACATTTTGGGTAGACAGACGGGTCCTTTTTTCTGTCAGGATTGATCCAGCAGCACTGAAGACTCTTTCAGATAACACACTAGCGGCAGGGCAAGCAAGCTCCTGTAAGGCATATTGTGCCAATTCAGGCCAGGCATCCAGTTTAGAGGCCCAATAGTCAAAGGGGAATGACTTGTGAGGGAGAACATCGATATGGGTGGAGAAGTAGTTTGTAACCATATTTGACAACTGCTGTCTCCTGTCACTTTTAATCGATGCAGTATTAGCAGTCGTGTGAGCGGTACTTGAGAGATCAGTCCACAACATGGTCATTAACCCCTTAAACCCCAAGGGTGGTTTGCACGTTCATGACCGGGCCAATTTTTACAATTCTGACCACTGTCCCTTTATGAGGTAATAACTCTGAAACGCTTCCATGTATCCTGGTGATTCTGACACTGTTTTCTCATGACACATTGTACTTCATGATAGTGGTAAAATTTCATTCAAATAACTTGTGTTTATTTGTGAAAAAAATGGAAATTTGGCAAAAATTTTGAAAATTTTGCAATTTTCCAAATTTGAATTTTTATGCCCTTAAATCACAGAGATACAGCACACAAAAAACTTGATAATTAACATTTCCCACATGTTTACTTTATATCAGCACAATTTTGAAACCCAAATTTATTTTTGTTAGGAAGTTATAAGGGTTAAAAGTTGACCAGCGATTTCTCATTTTTGCAACACCATTTTATTTTTACGGACCACATCACATTTGAAGCCACTTTGAGGGGTCTATATGATAGAAAATACCCAAAAGTGACACCATTCTAAAAACTGCACCCCTTAAGGTGCTCAAAAGCACATTCAAGAAGTTTATTAACCCTTTAGGTGCATCACAGGAATTTTTTGAATATTTAAAAAAAATGAACATTTAACTTTTTTTCACAAAAAAAATAGTTCAGGTTCAATTTTTTTTATTTTACCAAGGGTAACAGGAGAAACTGGACTGCAATAGTTATTGTGCAATTTGTCCTGAGTACGCTGATACCTTATATGTGGGGGGGAACCACTGTTTCGGCGCATGGCAGAGCTCAGAAGGGAAGGAGCGCCGTTTGACTTTTTCAATGCAAAATTGGCTGGAATTCAGATTGGACGCCATGTCGCGTTTGGAGAGCCCCTGATGTACCTAAACAGTGGAAACCCCCCACAAGTGACCCCATTTTGGAAACTAGACCCCCCAAGGAACTTATCTAGATATGTGGTGAGAACTTTGAACCCACAAGGACTTCACAGAAGTTTATAACGTACAGCAGTACAATTAAAAAATCATATTTTTTCCACAAAGATGATCCTTTCACCCCCAATTTTTATGTTCCCAAGGGTAACAGGACCCTAAAAGTTATTGTGCAATTTGTCCTGAGTACGCTGATACCCCACATGTGGGGGTAAACCACTATTTGGGTGCATGGCAGAGCTCGGAAGGGAAGCAGCGCCATTTGCCGTTTTTGGCTGGAATTGAGATCGGACACCATGTCGCGATTGGAAAACCCCTGATGTGCCAAAACAGTGGAAACTCCCCACAAATAACACCATTTTGGAAACTAGACCCCCCAAGGAACTTATCTAGATGTGTGGTGAGAACTTTTAACCCCCAAGGGCTTCACAGAAGTTTATAACATACAGTCGTATAATTAAAAAATCATATTTTTTCCACAAAAATGATCTTTTCACCCTCAATTCTTATTTTTCCAAGGGTAACAGGACCCTAAAAGTTATTGTGCAATTTGTCCTGAGTATGCTGATACCCCACATGTGGGGGTAAACCACTATTTGGGTGTATGGCAGAGCTCGGAAGGGAAGCAGCGCAATTTGGCGTTTTTGGCTGGAATTGAGATCGGACAGCATGTCGCATTTGGAAAGCCCCTGATGTACCAAAACAGTGGAAAACCCCCCACAAATGACACCAATTTGGAAACTAGACCCCCCAAGGAACTTATCTAGATGTGTGGTGAGAACTTTGAACCCCCCAGTGCTTCACAGAAGTTTATAATGCCTGGGCGTGAAAATAAAAAAATCGTATTTTTTCCACAAACATGATCTTTTAGTCTCCAAATTTTTTATTTTCCCAAGGGTACCAGGAGAAATTGGACCCCAATACTTGCTGTCCAATTTGTCCTGAGTACGCTGACACCTCATATGTGGGAGAAAACTACTGTTTGGGCACACGTCGGGGCTCGGAAGGGAAGAAGTGACGTTTCGGAATGCAGACTTTGATGGAATGGTCTGCGGGTGTCATGTTGCTTTTGGAGAGCCCCTGATGTACCTAAACAATGGAAACCTCCCACAAGTGACCCCATTTTGGAAACTAGACCCCCTAAGGAACTTATCTAGATGTGTGGTGAGCACTTTGAACCCCCAAGGGCTTCAAAGAAGTTTATAATGCCCGGGCATGAAAATAAAAAAATCGTATTTTTTCCACAAATATGATCAATTAGTCCCCGATTTTTTTATTTTCCCAAGGGTAACAGTAGAAATTGGACCCCAAAAGTTGTTATCTAATTTGTCCTGAGTACGCTGATACCCCATATGTGGGAGAAAACTACTGTATGGGCACACGTCGGGGCTCGGAAGGGAAGTAGTGACGTTTTGGAATGCAGACTTTGATGGAATGGTCTGCAGGTGTCATGTGCGTTTGGAGAGCCCCTGATCTACCTAAACTATTGAAACTCCCCACAAGTTACCCCATTTTGGAAACTAGACCCCCCACGGAACTTATCTAGATGTGTGGTGAGCACTTTGAACCCCCAAGTGCTTCACAGAAGTTTATAACGCCCGGGTGTGAAAATAAAAAAATCATTTTTTTCCACAAAAATGATATTTTTGCCCCCAATTTTTTATTTTCCTAAGAGTAACAGGAGAAATTGGACCCCAAAAGTTGTTTTGCAATTTGTCCTGAGTAGGCTGATACCCTATATGTGGGGGAAAAACACTGTTTGGGCGCATGGCAGAGCTTGGAAGGGAAGGAGCACCATTTGACTTTTTCAACGCAGAATTGGCTGGAATTGAGATCCGATGCCATGTTGCATTTGGAGAGCACCTGATGTGCCCAAACAGTGGAAACCCCCCATTCTAACTCCAACCCTAACCCCAACACACCCCTAACCCTAATCTCAGCCCTAACCCTAGCCCCAACCCTAGCCCTAACCCTAGCCTTAACCCTAGCCCTAACCCTAGCCCTAGCCCTAACCCTAGCCCTAACCCTAATGGGAAAATGGAAATAAATACATTTTCTTTTAATTTTATTATTTTTCCCTAACTAAGGGGGTGATAACGGGGGGTTTGATTTACTATTTATGGCGGGTTTTATGTTTGGCAGCTGTCACACGCTAAAAGACGCTTTTTATTGTAAAAATAGTTTTTGCATCACCACATATTGAGAGCTATAATTTTTCCATATTTTGACCCACTGAGTCATGTGAGGTCTTATTTTTTGTGGGATGAGTTGACGTTTTTATTGGTACCATTTTCGGGCACGTGACATTTTTTGATCGCTTTTTATTCTGATTTTTGTGACGCAGAATGAAATTCTTTTGGGGGGTGCGTTTACACCGTTACGTGTGCGGTAAAATTGATAAAGCACTTTTATTCTTTGGGTCAGTACGGTTACAGCGATACCTCATTCATGTCGTTTTTTTGATGTTTTGGCGGTTTTATGCAATGAAAACTTTTATTTAAAAAATAATTATTTTTGCATCGCTTTATTCTGCGAGCTATAACTTTTTTATTTTTTCGCTGATGATGAAGTATTGTGTCACGTTTTTTGCGGGACAAGATGACGTTTTCAGCGGTACCATGGATATTTATATGTGTCTTTTTGATCGCGCGTTATTGCACTTTATGTTCGGCAGTATGATAATAAATCATTATTTTTTGCTTCGTTTTTTATTTTTATTTTTTAAGGGGTTCGCTAAAGGGGTTAACTAATGGGACAGTTTTATAGGGTGGATCGTTAAGGACGCGGCAATACCAAATATGTGTACTTTTATTGTTTTTTTCTTTTTTTATTTCCAAAAAATGAATTTATTGGGGAATATTTTTTTTTTTTCTAATTTATTTAGCGATTTTTTTAAAATTATTTTTACACTTTTTTTTTTTTTTAACTTTATTAGGTTGTCCCAGGGGGGACATCACTGTCCTGTGACAGATCGCTGATCTGTCACATCACAGATCACTGTGACAGATCGCTGATCTGTCATAGGCATAGAAGCAGACTTCCTCATGCCTGCACTTTGCAGGCACTGAGGAAGTCAGCTCCCTACAGGCCCCCGAAGGTCCCCGTCGCCATCTTGGATCCGGGGATATGTAGGGAAAGAGACCCCCGCAGCAGCGCTGCACATTGCGCTGCGGTGGGGGGCTCAGGGAAGCACGGAGGGAGCCCCCTTCCTGCCGATGCTTCCTTTTAACCCCCGGTACACCGCGATCGTGTTTGATTGCGGTGTGCAAGGGGTTAACGTGTCGGGGGCGGTCCGTGACCACCCCTGACACATTGTGCCGGGTGTCAGCTGTGATAATTAGCTAACACCCGGCCGTGATCAGCGGCGCTCACCACGTGGGCGCCGCTGATCGCTATGACGTACTATCCCGTCCCTGGGAATTAAGTCCCAGGGCACATGGACGGGATAGTACGCCATATGGGATTAAGGGATTAAACCCCTGTCTCCAACACCACTTCAGCTGTGTGCACCACAAACACCTCTTCCATTGTGCCCACTGCGGCTCGTGGGAGGAACAGCACCACTGCTGTGTGCTGGGAAAGCCTCAAACAACCTGCTTACCAGAGTTGCTTGTTTGTTAGCATTATCTCTAGGTTCTCCTGTGGCATGATGTTGTGTAATTTGCCTTTATAGCGTGGATCTTGGATGCTGACCAGCCAGTAGTCGTCATCTCTCATCATTTTGGAAATGCGAGGGTCCCTTTTTAGGATCCGCAAGGCATAATCACACATGTGGGCCAATGTTCCAGGTGTCAATGATGCACTGCCAGTGGTGGGTGGAGGAGCACTTTCTGGCAAATCCACATCTTTACAGTCACACACAAACACTGTACCTGACCTTGGAACACCAACATTTTCTCTTGCCTCCTGAGAAGCATCCTCCTGCCCAAAATAATCATCCCCCTCATCCTCCTCCTCCTCTTCCTCTTCTTCCTCCACCTCGTCCAGGACAGTTCCCTGACCAGGCAATGGCTGACTGTCATCAAGGCTTCCCTCCTCCTCCTCTGCAGATGCCTGATCCTTAATGTGCGTCAAACTTTGCATGAGCAGATGCATAAGTGGGATGCTCATGCTTATGATGGCGTCATCTGCGCTTACCAGCCGTGTGCATTCCTCAAAACACTGAAGGACTTTACAGAGGTCTTTCAGCTTTGACCAATGCACACCCGACAATTCCATGTCTTCCCTCAAAGTGCCTGCCCGTGTATCCTCCCACAAATGCATTACAGACTGCCTCTGTTCGCACAGCCTCTCAACCATGTGCAGGGTGGAGTTCCACCTTGTTGCAACGTCTATGATTAGGCGGTGCTTGTGGAGGTGGAACAATCACTGCAGCTTCTGCATACGACTGGAATGGACGGCAGAGCGACGGATGTGCGAGCACAGTCTTCGCACCTTATGGAGCAGGGATGCAAACTCCGGATAATTATTAAGGAAGCACTGCACCACCAGGTTCAAAGTGTGAGCCAGGCAAGGTATGTGTGTGAGTTTTGCACGGGCTATGGCTGCCACAAAATTACAGCAGTTATCACTACCTTGCATGCCTCAAGATGTAGACTGCCCAGCCATGACTCTGTTTGTCGCTGCAAGTAGTCGGCCAGTACCTCTGCGGTGTGTCTGTTGTCGTCCACAGACATCATCTTTAGCACAGCCTTCTGTCGCTTACCACTAGCTGTTCGATAGTGGGGCACCTTGTGTGCAACACTGCCAGCTGCGGATGGAGTGCTCGTGTCACTGCGCTCTGTGGATGAGCTTTCGCTGATGGAGGAGGAGCAAAAGCCTACAGCCAGCTGTTTCCTATACCGCGGGCTAGGCAGCACTGTTCCACCACCGCTGTCCTCAGTGGAGCCTGCATCCACCACATTAACCCAGTGCGCAGTGATGGACACGTTACGGCCATGGCCATGCCTACTGGTCCATGCATCTGTTGTGAGGTGCACCTTTCCACTCACTGACTGTTTTAGTGCATGGACAATGCGGCCTTTCACATGCCGGTGGAGGGCAGGGATGGCTTTTCGTGAAAAGAAGTGCAAACTGGGTAGGTCATAGCGTGGGGCAGTGTAGGGCATGAGGTCGCGGAAATCTTCACTTTCAACCAAACGGTAGGGCATCATCTCTAATGAGATTAGATTGGCAATGTAGGCATTCAATCACAGTGTACGTGGATGAGAGGATGAGTACTTTCTTGTCCTACTCGGAGTGTCTGGTAGGGTGAGCTGGACTGGAGAGCTGCATATGGGGGAAGTAGCGGTGGACCGGACGGAGTGAGAGGGGGTTGGTGATGGTATTGGTGGTGATGGCCTAGATTCAGTGTTGTGATGCAAAACCATTGTGATTCCCTGAGTGCTTTGGCCTTGCAACGACACCTCCACATTTAGTGCTGGTGGTGTGCTTAACGGTGGCGGTGGTCTTACAGTGGGAGAAGCGATGGAGCGTTGCTGGCTACCTTCAGTCGGAGTAGGTGCACATGTGCTACCTGAGGTTTTGTAGTCCGTCCACGCTTGCAAGTGCATGTTGATTAAATGTCTAAGCATGCAACTGGTATTCAAATTTCTGAGTTGTTTACCTCAGCTAAAGGTCCTTTCGCACTTCTTACAGGTAACCTTTGCCTCATCAGTAGGATTTTAGACAAAGAAGTGCAACACTGCACTCTTCCTACTATGGTATACATTTTCTGGCCTTGCACGCTGTGCTAAGTTGACCGTCTGGCCAAGCTGTCCTGCAACTCTTTTAGTTTTTGGCCCACGTTTTTGGACAGCTATGGGCCTGCCAGATAACTGCTGCTGTGATGTCAATGCCTGCTGCGGATCCTTCTCCTTATCTGAACTATTGCCAGTGCCACCCTCCTCCCACAATGGATGCCAATCCCGGTCAGGAACTGGGTCATCCATCACCTTCTCTTCAAAGTCATCTGCACCTTCCTCTTTACCTTCCTCTGTGTCACCATGTAAGGTGGTATAGTATGCGGGAAGGGGCACCTGAGTTTCATCAGGGTCAGATTCTGGCTCAATAGACTGCAAGGGCAAAGTAGTGCTCTGGGTCGATGTACCAGCAGAATCATCTAGCAGTAACAATCTCCGAATATGTATTTACGGAGTGTGACACACACGCTGACTCTGTATAGATATTACTGTAATGCGAACGGCAGATATACAATACTGTTTGAGAATTAGACAGCTCTATACGGTGTCTGTATGGAAAATTGTCAATCGCCATCTATTTCTATGGGGACTGACACATGTTGTCTCTGTCTAGTTTTCACCGTAATCCATCAGAAGATATATGAAACTGTTTGAAAAGCGGACAGCACTCTAAGGTGTAGGTCTGGAAAAAGGGAAAAACTCCTCGGCTTTTTTTCCCAGAGTAACACACACATAGCTTCTATTTGTCCTTGATACCAGCCGGTATACGGTAGTGTGTGAGGATCGTACACCGCTATATGGTGTCTGTATGGAAAATTGTCAATCTCCGTCTATTTCTGTAGGGACTGACACACGCTGTCTCTGTCTAGTTTTCACCGTAATCAAACAGCAGATCTACTAAACTGTTTGAAAAGCGGACAGCGCTCTAAGGAGTAGGTATGGAAAGCGGAAAAACTCCTTGGCTTTGTTTTCCAGAGTAACATACAGATAGCTTCTATTTGTCTGTGATACCAGCCGGTACACGGTAGTGTGTGAGGATTGTACACCGCTATACGGTGTCTGTATGGAAAATTGTCAATCTCAGTCTATTTCTATAGGGACTGACACACGCTGCCTCTGTCTAGTTTTCACCGTAATCAAACAGCAGATATATGAAACTGTTTGAAAAGCGGACAGCACTCTAAGGTGTAGGTCTGGAAAAACGGAAAAATTCCTCGGCTTTTTTTTCCAGAGAAACACACATATAGCTTCTATTTGTCCGTGATCCAGCCAATACACGGTAGTGTGTGAGGATCGTACACCGCTATACGGTGTCTGTATGTCTGTATGGAAAATTGTCAATCTCTGTCTATTTCTATAGGGACTGAAACATGCTGTCTCTGTCTAGTTTTCGCTGTAATCAAACAGCAGATCTACGAAACTGTTTGAAAAGCGGACAGCACTCTAAGCAGTAGGTCTGGAAAAACAGAAAAACTCCTAGGCTTTTTTTTCCAGAGTAACACACAGATAGCTTCTATTTGTCCGTGATACCAGCTGGTACATGGTAGCGTGTGAGGATCATACACCACTATACGGTGTCTGTATGGAAAATTGTCAATCTCCATCTATTTCTGTAGGGACTGACACACGCTGTCTCTGTCTAGTTTTCACCATAATCAAACAGCAGATCTACTAAACTGTTTGAAAAGCAGACAGCACTCTAAGGTGTAGGTCTGGAAAAACGGAAAAACTCCTTGGCCTTGTTTTCCATAGTAACACACAGATAGCTTCTCTTTGTCTGTGATACCAGCCGGTACACGGTAGTGTGTGAGGATTGTACACCGCTATACGGTGTCTGTATGGAAAATTGTCAATCTCAGTCTATTTCTATAGGGACTGGCACACGCTGCCTCTGTCTAGTTTTCACCGTAATCAAACAGCAGATATATGAAACTGTTTGAAAAGCGGACAGCACTCTAAGGTGTAGGTCTGGAAAAACGGAAAAATTCCTCTGCTTTTTTTTCCAGAGAAACACACATATAGCTTCTATTTGTCCGTGATCCAGCCAATACACGGTAGTGTGTGAGGATCGTACACCGCTATACGGTGTCTGTATGTCTGTATGGAAAATTGTCAATCTGACTATTTCTATAGGGACTGAAACATGCTGTCTCTGTCTAGTTTTCGCTGTAATCAAACAGCAGATCTACGAAACTGTTTGAAAAGCGGACAGCACTCTAAGCTGTAGGTCTGGAAAAACAGAAAAACTCCTAGGCTTTTTTTTCCAGAGTAACACACAGATAGCTTCTATTTGTCCGTGATACCAGCTGGTACATGGTAGCGTGTGAGGATCGCACACCGCTATACGGTGTCTGTAAGGAAAATTATCAATCTCCGTCTATTTCTATAGGGACTGACACACGCTGTCTCTCTCTAGTTTTCACTATAATCAAACAGCAGATCTACGAAACTGTTTGAAAAGCGGAGAGCACTCTCAGGTGTAGGTCTGGAAAAATGGACAATCTCCTCGGCTTTTTCTTCCAGAGTCACACCCAGATAGCCTCTATTTGTCCCTGATACCAGCCGGTACACGGTAGTGTGTGAGGAGTGTACACCGCAATACGATCTGTGAAAAAATGAATGCTCAGTAACTCACCAGGACAAAATAATAAAAATTGGAGTGCTTTGAAAAAAGCATTTTGAACACCAGTGTGCACACAGCAATGCAGCTAGCAGGTAGCCTTACAATGCAGCCTAATCACCACCAGCGCTGCTGCACAAAAGCAAAAATCCTCCCTTTTCACTGCACACTAACTGTACAGTGAAAAGCGCCATCAGCAGAAGCTATATTTTTCTTCTTCCCTGCCTAACGCGCTCCCTATTCAGAATCAGCAGCAGCACCTCTCCCTATGCTAAGATCGGCAGAAGTAAGATGGCAGTCGGCGGTCACAGCCTTTTATAGCCACTGTGATGCCACACAAAGCCAGCCAATCACTTCAATGCCCTTCTCTAAGATGGTGGTGACCGCTGCCCATGTCATCGCGTTGCCCACAGTGTGCGTCCTCCATCATTGGCTGAAAAAAGGCACTGGAAGCATCATTTGAAACGCGACTTTGGCGCTCGGGTCGCCGACATCATGGCCAACCTCACGCTATAGTCGGGTTTCGTTTCATGAAACCCGACTTTGGCGAAAGTCGGTGAGTTTTGAAATTGACCGACCCGTTTCGCTCAACTCTAGTCATCAGTAATATGGGAGCCGCATGATGTAGGAACAGAGAGCTTGATTCAGACGATGTGTCACTTACTGTGCTATTTGCTGCAGTTTCAGTAAAATATCTGTTTTCTCTTCTGTAGATCTTGCAGTGCTCTGAATGTTGAGCCCTGTATAACCCCTTCCAGACTACTGATTGTCTGCTTCCTGTGTACACTGTACAATGATAGCAAACAGCTAATAAGTGGTGGAGGCGGTGTTGCACAGATTAGTCCTGCATAGCCTCCTGCTGATAAAGCACTGATTGTGTTAAAGCTACAGAAAGAAGCCTAATAAGTGATACATCATTGAAATCAGGGACCCTGACCCTACATTATTCTGCTCCTGGATTACATAGCATAGATTATCTGCTGACAAATAAACAATATTAAGTTGTAAGCCAGCCTTTCTGTCTATGTACTGAGAATACAACAGGACTGCCAAGCTGATCCACTTGTGTCTTTCCAAGTATATTGGGGGTCAGTGACCCTAAGCTCCATCCTCCTGGACCAGAGATTCAATTTGCAGATTACTCAATAAAGTAACTATGCGAGAAGGACCATCCTAAGGTATTGAGTTACATATAAAACTTCATTTGTGTCCACCGTAAATTGTCATAGGCAGCTACGTTTCCTCAACTATGAGACACAATACATGAAAGCCGATGTACAGATGTAACTGAAACGAAGTAATGACTAATCTGAATTTAGAAAAATACTGACCATATCTTATACTTCAGTGTCATCTGCTGGTAAAAATACATCACTACAACATTACTACTGTTCACATTATTATCTAGGAAACATTGGTTGTTCACGTTTTTTACTTTTGTAATTTAGTATTCATTATGTACGATATGTAATATTGTTTTTTATGTGAAAAAAATTATCTACGAAACATATTATAAAGATTCTGTATATACTGTAAGACTAATACTGCAATTACAGAGCACCAAATATACCAAAATCCCTGAGTGATGCTGTAGGGAGGAGGACCACTGCAGAGTGTCCGGGCCGGAACCAAGGGGACCGCCATCTGGATTCCTAAGGAAACAGTACCCGGGGAGCAAAGGAGGAGAGTGGACTGCTGAGAGTGTCAGGACAGCAAGGGGAGGGGAGAGTATAAAAGGGACGGGGAGTGCGCAGGGGAGTCAGTTGGTGGAACGGCAGACAGGAAGCAAGAGATTCTGGGAGTCTGAGAGAGCCAGAGTGACAGACTGTGACGAGAAAGGAGACCATCGGCAGAGGAGAGACTTACTGCAGCCAGCAGAGAGTGGGCGCCGTACCTACCATCAAGAAACTGTCGCTTCACTCCGATCCAGGGTCTCTTCCTGCCCACGGTGGTCCGCAGCTGTTACCGCTGTACTTCAGCCTGTCGCGGCTGGTCCGCCACCTCTCACAGTTGCTGCCACTCCACTCCAGCTTGTGGCTGCGGCCTGTCCGCTGTCGCCACTACTTCAGCCCGCAGCTGCAGCCTCTTCATCATCGGCCGCAGTGGACATCGCCCTGCTGCAGTCAGCATTTGGGGCCTACTCCTTCGCCTAGGCCCAGGCCGTGCCTGCCAACCGCCACTCCTGGGAACTGCTACACAACCCTGCTGTTCACTTTTAAAATGCTTGTTTGTGCAGAGTCCCTGCGAGGACAATAGCTGTTATTAATTTTTGGTTGCTTAGTATAGCCCTAGCGGCTTAAGTTCATAAAAGTTCTATAGCCAAAGTTCAATTCAGTCTCGTGTCTCGTCACTGCATCCTGTGTACCTGCTGTTTACCTACATTTGGCGTAGTTGGCAGGATGCTATCTCCGAGCGCGGACAACGACGCCCCAGACCAGAGCAGGGCCATGAACTCGACAGATAGCGAGGGCCCCCGCTCCAGCATTTCGTTGGGGGCTATGCTGAACAACCATACCATGCTATGGAGCTGGACAGAACGGATGCGGGGGCTCTTTTGGATGTATCCATGACTCCTGACCTGGAAGCCGAAGTAGCTTTCATGGCGTTAGATGGGGAGGCTCGGAATTCAGTAATGTTGAGGCCTCCGGGACACCGCAACACCTTTGATAAAGTTTTACAGATTGTAGAACAGACCCATGGGGATCCAACTAATGTGGGAGAGTTAAGGACTCAGTTGTTCATTCGGATGCAGGGAGAGGGAGAGACCATCACCCAATATATGAATGTCCTCCAAGAGTTGCATACGGCCATCGAAAGAAAGGACGTTGTAGGGGTAGGACCTATTGACATTACCCTACGCGACCTATTGGTGACTGGATTGGACTGGACCAGTTAATAAAGCAGGCATTAAGGGAGCAGGTCAGAATGAATCCCCGTATAGACTTTTCAGAGGTGGGAAGTCAAGCACGCGCACGAGAGCAAGAGCAGGGGATGGCGGTCTCAGTGGGAAAGGTCCGGAGTGTATAGGCCTCCGTGAACGCAGTTGAGGAGCCTCAATGGGTGGAGGAGATGAAACAAGAATTGAAGAACATCAAGGGCGAGTTGGCCGAAGTGAAGAGAAGGACTGGACAACCTAGTTTCAATCCCGGCCCCTGGGGGCCCCGCTCCCCCCAGGGCAGTCTGTCTGCGCAGACCCGGTGCTATGAGTTCGGGGAGCCGGGCCACTTTGCCCAAGAGTGTCCGCAGCGTTGGAGATACCCACCTCAGTAGCCATTAAACTAGAGGGCTCCGGGCTGGGGGGACGCCGCTCGGAGCCAGAAACCACGATTAGGGGTGGTGGAAGTCCCGAAGATTTGGTCGCAAAATGTCCGGTGGTATGGGCAGAAGTAGAGGGCCGGGCAGTCCGGTGCCTAGTGGACACGGGGTCACAAGTGACAACTATGCCTGCAACTTATTTCCGGCAAAATTTCCCCGAGGCAGCGAGACCCCAGTGGGGACCCATGATCAGACTGGTAGCCGCCAGTCATCTACCGGTCCCTGTTGCCGGGGTGGTGTGGGTACAGGTGACACTGTGCGGTAAATCCCTCAGTCGCAGAGGAGTGGTACTGACTGAAGGGGAAACCGATAAGCAGCATCCAGTCATTCTGGGCATGAACATACTACGGGAGTTCGGCAATCTGCTCCTCAATGATCCCACGCACAAGATCCTGAAGCAGTGAGGTTCCCGCACTGCCCAAGGACAGGTATTCCAGCAGTTGGTGCGGGAAGCGCGAGTACACCAGGACTGTCGGGAGGGCGAGGCTCTGGGCAAAGTCATCGCGCCAGCGGCTTCCCTGCTTGTACTGCCTCCTGGGCAGACGGTGATGGCCCTGCCAATTTGAGCCTTGATACCCTTGGAGGGCGTAGAGATGCAGGTGGAGCCATGCTACTCGGAGCGCTTGCCTCCTGGCATACTGGTAGCCCGTTCCCTGACCAAAGTGCAAAAAGGGACCGTCCTGGTGCACTGAGTCAACCTTGAAGACCAAGACATCCTGAAAGCTCGGACCAAACTGGCCAAGCTAGTAAGGCCTTTGGAAGACGTGCTGCCGGCCCCTGCGGTTCAATTGAGAGTGCAATCAAAGGACCCTTGGGAAGTAACTATCCGGACTCTACAGGTTACCAAAATCTCAACTCAAGAGAAGGGTCGAAACATCCTGGAACATATGCGGGCCGAGCTCTCTGGATTAACTTCAGCTCAGCTTTCCCAGATAGTAGCACTGCTCGGACAGTACCATGAGGTATTTGCTACTCATGAGGAAGATTTTTGGTGTACCACCGCATTCACCCATGGAATTCCTACGGCAGGGGCGGCCCCATCCAAGAACGATATCGACAGATTCCTCCACAACTCTACCAAGAGGTGAAAACTTTGCTGGCCCAAATGCTGCAAAAGGGAGTTATTCGAGAAAGCCAAGGCCCCTGGGCAGCCCCCATTGTGTTGGTCCGCAAAAAAGATGGCACCTTACGATTCTGCGTGGACTATTGAAAGCTGATTGCTTGCACCAGTAAAGACTCATACCCACTACAACAAATAGAAGAATCCTTGTCCGCCTTGGGGAAGGCAACGTATTTTTCGACTTTGGACCTGGCCAGTGGGCACTGGCAGGTGCCCATGTCAGAAGAAAACAGGGCTAAGACGGCGATCATACTGCCTATAGGACTATTTGAGTTCAATCGTATGCCGTTCGGACTGGCCAACGCTCCGGCGACCTTTCAGTGGTTGATGGAGCGATGTCTGGGAGATCTCAATTTTGAGGCCACGTTGATATACTTAGACGAAATTATCATCTATGCTGCCACATTTGAGGACCACCTGAGGCGGTTGGGGCAGGTACTCGGCCGGCTACAAAAGTACGGGTTGAAGGTAAAACCCCAAAAACGCCACCTATTTCGCACCCAGATCAAACATCTGGGCCATGTCGTCTCAGCAGAGGGCGTAAAGCCATCCTGGGAAAAGGTTGCTGTCATTCAGGGATGGCCTACCCCCGAGAGGATAAAAGACGTGCGGGCCTTCCTAGGGTTGGCTGGATATTACCGTCGTTTCGTAAAGAATTTTGCATGTCGAGCTCGAGCTGCTGAAGGGGGCTCCCGCTTGGGCAAATGGACGAAAAATCCAGTGGCAACAACCTCAAGAAGAGGCCTTCCAAGACCTTAAGGTTGCGCTCTCGGATGCTCCGGTGTTAGCTTATGCGGATTTCTCGCAACCGCTCATCCTACACCCTGATGGGAGTCTTCACGGGCTAGGGGCTGTGTTGTCACAAGTTCAAGACGGCCGGGAGAGAGTGATCGCGTATGGAAGCCGCTCACTCCATGATTCCGAGCGCAACCCTGACAATTACAGCTCCTTTAAGCTCGAGCTCCTCGCAGTAGTGTGGGCCATGACGGAGTGGTTCGCAGAGTATCTGGCGGGCTCCGAAGTAGTGGTGCGGACCGACAACAACCCGCTGGCTCATTTGGAAAGCGCCAAATTGGGGGCTCTTGAACAAAGATGGGTGGCCTGGATGGCAAAATTCAACTATAAAATCATCTATAAAAGAGGGGCCGAGAATGTACACGCCGACGCCCTCTCCAGGATTCGACATACAACCCCAGGGAAGAGTCGAGACGATGAACTAGAAGCGGAAGAGATACCGTTCGCCCTCACCGCTGCCGTGCTCACAGCTGCCACCCAGAAAGTACCTCCCTCGGAGACCCTAAGGGGCATACTGGAGCAATCCCGGGATAAGTGGATCCAACAGCAGCAAGAAGACGAAGAAATTGGGCTTCTCCGGAAATGGGTAGCTGCTGGCAAACTGCCCACTGACTCCCAAAGACAGACTTTGACTCAGAACATGTCGCTGATGTTACGACAATGGGAAAGGCTGGTTATCCGAAAGGGACTATTGTATCATAAAATGACATCACGAACAACATCTATGAAGATTTGGCAGGTAATTGCGCCCGGAGCCCAACTTAACGAACTGGCTCGAGAAGCCCACGAAAAAGGGGCTCATTTCGGAGCTCAAAAGACCTTGCAATGGCTACAACAGATAATTTACCATCCACGCTTGCATGCTGTTGTGGACGAGACTTGCCGGACCTGTCGCCTATGCGAATTAGCTAAACCGCCCGCACAGCGCGCCTCAGTACAAACAATCGTGACCTCAGCGCCCCTCGAGCTTCTGACGGTGGATTACCTGAGCACTGGTACCACATTCCAGGGGTATGAACACTGCCTCGTCATGGTAGACCATTTCACTAAGTTTGCTGTGGTCACCCCCACTCGAGACCAGACCGCGGAGTCGGCCATCTCTGCAATTTGTAGAAACTTCATACAAGTTTACGGCTGCCCACGGATACATTCCGATCAAGGAGCATGATTATTGGCAAATCCTGGACCATGCCATACCAACCGCAGGGAAACGGGGCCTGCAAATGATTTAATCGGACATTAATCCAAATGTTGCGTACTCTGGAGAGTGGCAAGAAGGCCCGTTGGCCCGAATATGTCCCTGAATTAGTATGGGTCTATAACAACCGAGTACATCAAGTTACCGGCTATACCCCCCACTCCCTGTTATTCGGATGCGAGGGCAAAGGGATCACGGAGGTAGAGTTGGACCCAGAGGAACCTTAGCCCTGGACCGGGGTATCATCATGGGTCCGAAATCACCGGCACAGGCTGCAAACTCTTCATCGAATCAAACATACCAAACTCCAAAACTTAGAACACCCAGAAAAAAATTTCTCTCCACCTCCCAACCTCCAAAGCGGAGAACGAGTACTCGTACTAGACCAACGCCCCCAGAACAAATTAGAGCCACACTGGGAAGAGAGTCCCTATCGGGTCCTACGCCGTATAAACTCTGAAGGACCTGTGTACGAAATACGACCCGAGAAAGATGAAACGCTGTCTACCCGCATTGTGCATCGTAATATGCTACGCCCATGTATTTCCACTGACCCGAAAGAACCTTAACCTGCTCCTCAGGTCTCTGAACCATTGCCCGTGTTCTGGGACCCGGACGACGAAGATAACCAGGGGCTCTCTGCTCAATGACAAACCAACTCACACAATTAGCCTGCTTGAACCAGATAGCCCACCACCGGCCAGCACCCCAGAAGACTCCACCCTAGTCGAACTAAGACGCTCCGAGCGGTCAACAGCCGGCAAGCCCCCCGAACGATACAAACAGGACCAGTTCATATGGCAGCAAAAACTGACACCTCCGCAGACCAACCCAAGTATACTGAGGCCCTCGCCCGAGGACTGGCGAGCATACAGGATGGGGGAGTGTAGGGAGGAGGACCCCCGCAGAGTGTCCGGGCCGGAAACAAGGGGACCGCCATATGGATTCCTAAGGAAACAGTACCCGGGGAGCAAAGGAGGAGAGTGGACTGCTGAGAGTGACAGGACAGCAAGGGGAGGGGCGGGTATAAAAGGGACAGGGAGCGCGCAGGGGAGTCAGTTGGCGGAATGGCAGACAGGAGGCAAGAGACTGTGGGAGTCTAAGAGAGCCAGAGTGACAGACTTGTGACGAGAAAGGAGATCATCGGCAGAGGAGAGACTTACTGCGGCCTGCAGAGAGTGGGCTCCACACCTACCAACAATGCAGAAAAGGATTTCCAGTTTGTCAAGGAGTGCTTCCGGCTGATTCATTAATTACTCCGAATATTTAAAGGAATATCCAGTTTATTATTAGACATAAAAACACAACGCGTTTCGGCTATACATAAAATTAGCCTTCATCAGGTAAAATCCTGATTTTACCTGATGAAGGCTAATTTTATGTATAGCCGAAACGCGTTGTGTTTTTATGTCTAATAATAAACTGGATATTCCTTTAAATATTCGGAGTAATTAATGAATCAGCCGGAAGCGCTCCTTGGCAAACTGGAAATCCTTTTCTGCACTCTCTGACGAATCTCCTACAAGGTAGTTCGTTCCACCTGTTTTAAGCTGCAGGCCAGCAGATCCAGACGATTACTCCAGTACCCAAACACAGGGTTATATGCTGAGCAACAAGACACCAAAAAGGTGAGAAGAATTTTTTATTTCTATCTGACATAATTAAAACTCTGCACTTAGATCTGCACCCCCCTTCTTTTTCTGGATATTCCTTGAAATACTTGGAGTAATTAATGAATCAGCCAGAAGCGCTCCTTGACAAACTGGAAATCTTTCTCTGCGTACCTACCAACAAGAAACTGTCGCTTCACTCCGATCCAGGGCCTCTTCCTGCCCACGTTGTTCAAAATACAAAGTTATTTATTTATCTCTGAATTAAATGTACAAAATGTAAATGCTGGAAAACCATCCAAATTGTGGGTTTTTTTACATTTTTATTTTTTTTTTTACAAACTTCTAAAATTTTTTCACCACTTATCATCGTATTCGTATTGACAATTAGAATCATCTTTATCGTCCATTGAACTCTGTTTATAAAAAAAGTAGTGGAATTTCATTTTTCCATTATCTATAATATAGCTGGAGATGTATCCTTCTGTCTAACGCCACCGGCGCATGCGCAGGAGTCAGCGCATGCCGCACAATGGCGTCATTATCTCTAGGACATCGGTTGGAGCAGCTTCACCGGTGGCGAAGAGAGAAAGAGGGTGAGGAGACAGAGAGAGAGGGTGATGAGAGAGGGAGAGGAGACGGAGAGAGATGATGATGAGAGAAGGAGAGAAGACAGAGAGGGTGAGGAGAGAGGGAGAAGAGACAGAGAGAGAGAAAGAGGGTGAGGAGAGAGAGAAAACTAAATAAATATGTTCCAATAAAAATGCTCGTCAGCTGGGCATAGAACAAGTTCAATAGTTAATATATGTAGTATATCTAATTTTTGTCCCATTTGATTTTTTTTTCTGTTTTCCACATCCTTTTATGGTAAAATGAATGATGTTGTCCTGGAAAAAATTTAAAAAAACGACCCTCATACAGCTGTGTTGACAGAGAGATGAAACACAGTTATGGCTCTCAGAAGAAAGAGGGAAAAAACAGCAAAAAACAAAGATTCCACCATTGGGAAAGTGTTAATCATTGTGTATATTAGGCAGTTACACAAGTCTGTGACATACCGTAGGTTTCAATTCTTTTCTGAGATCTCTGCTCGCTATCACAGAACAGTCACATTCTCATTCACGGTTAATTTGAGAAATTGAAAAACAAAATATACCAGAAAGTTTTGGAACTCTATTTATTCGGTGATTAAGCTTAATATACATAAAACCTGAAAGCCCCTTTAAGTCGTTGTCATATTGGTGACAGGTACACTGTGCAGGGCTGTGACCGGAATGTTCCCCTGCTGCACAGTGTCATTGCGGCCGCTGCAGGAAGCAGATGTGTGTAACAAGGTGATGACATATTCGGAATTTTTACTCTTGATGAATATTCCATGAAATGGATAAAGATAAATAATTCGGCAGGTGCAGCCCAGCTGTGTACGAGTACGAGCACATCACATTTATCTCCCCTGCAATCATGGGAAGCAGAGAAAGGACAAATTATCCGATACAACATGCAAATCCAGAAACTGACATGACTGCTTGTTCTGGGTAAGGATCTTTCACATGAAGCGAAAACATTAAATTCTCTCCACCATAGTCACAGAGTGAAGTGTCCGTCACATTGTTCTCCACTGCCACAAAGAACTTCTCAGCATCAGCCAGAAAAGGAAAAGGCTCTTTCACTTTGTAAAGCAGCTTGTAGAGGGGCGTTAATGGGTTTACATAATTAAAAGTTAGCATCTTGGTAAAGGATAGAGAATACATAGTAACATAGTTAGTAAGGCCGAAAAAAACATTAGTCCATCCAGTTAAGCCTATAAAATTCTGTCAGAATAAATCCCCAGATCTACGTCCTTCTAAAGAAACTAATAACAGTAAGATACAATATTGTTACGCTCCAGGAAGACATCCAGGCCTCTCTTGAACCCTTCGACTGAGTTCGCCATCACCACCTCCTCAGGCAGGGAATTCCAGATTCTCACTGCCCTAACAGTAAAGATTCCTCTTCTATGTTGGTGCAAAAACCTTTTCTCCTCCAGACGCAGAGAATGCCCCCTTGTGACCATCACCTTCCTTGGTATAAACAGATCCTCGGAGAGATATTTGTATTGTCCCCTTATATACTTATACATGGTTATTAGATCGCCCCTCAGTTGTCTTTTTTCTAGACTAAATAATCCTAATTTTGCTAACCTCTCTGGGTATTGTAGTTCCCCCATCCCCTTTATTAATTTTGTTGCCCTTCTTTGTACCCGCTCTAGTTCCATTATATCCTTCCTGAGCACCGGTGCCCAAAACTGTACACAATACTCCATGTGCGGTCTAACCAGAGATTTGTACAGAAGCAGTATAATGCTCTCATCATGTGTATTCAGACCTCTTTTAATGCACCCCATGATCCTGTTTGCCTTGGCAGCCGCTGCCTGGCACTGGCTGCTCCAGGTAAGTTTATCATTAACTAGGATCCCCAAGTCCTTCTCCATGTCAGATTTACCCAGTGGTTTACCGTTCAGTGTTATGAATGGGAAACCGAGGAGGAAAAAAAAGACAACAAGCTAAGTCTCAGAAAACCAGAGAAGTTAGTAACTATGCAGATTGCAGATCCCTGATCTTAACCGCACAACTAGAAGCAGTCGTGGAGCTTTCCTATGTTGGTCCTAGACACCTCGTCACAACCGGAGAACTACATAAGACTAAAGCAGGAAAAGAGGAAAACTAACTGCCCCAGAGCAGACCCCAAAGGAAAGACAACCCCCCACATGTATTGACGGTGAAACAAGAAGAAAATACAAACAAAGGCAGGAAAATAGGCTGAGCAAACTATGGGGCCCGGCTAACTAAAAAGGACAGAAAAGGAAAAACTGTCTGCAATCTGCCAAAAAAAACCTACAAAAGTATTGGCCAACACTTCTGATAGCAAAATTAAACCTGAAGTCACTAGAGTTCTAAACCTATATCAGCACTCTGAAATATTCTGAGACAAAGCAGAAAAGAGGCCAATCTAATAAGGGACAAAAAGCAGATTGGCAAATACTGATTAATAGGAGTGGAATTTTAGCATAGCCCCAGCAGGGGCAGGCTGATAACACAAGAAACTGAATTGACCTACAATCGCAAGTGTGAACATTAGCAAAAAACAAACTTAACTTGAGAAGACTGGAAGAGAGCTGAAGTCCAGGACCTGAGAAGCAGACTGAATCACCAGCACCCGGATAGGGCGTCGGCTGTCTTATATCCAGTCTGATACTCCAGAGATCCAAACGTTATCTTCCTCATCAGGTGGCAGATCACTACCACTTAAACCAACTGCACTACCTCCTGTCACCAACAGAGGGAGAACAGAAGGGGAACTCTCAACTGGTGAAGCAGAAAATGAGTTCATGAAAGTTCAGTGTGTAATGGTGATATTGATTCCTTCTTCCCATGCGTATAACCTTACATTTATCATTGTTAAACTGCATCTGCCACCTTTCGACCCAAGTTCCCAACTTATCCAGATCCATCTGTAGCAGAATACTATCTTCTCTTTTATTGACTGCTTTACATAGTTTTGTATCATCTGCAAATATCTATATTTTACTGTGCAAACCTTCTACCAGATCGTTAATAAATATGTTGAATAGAATAGGTCCTAACACCGACCCCTGCGGTACCCCATTGGTCACAGCGACCCAGTTAGAGAACATACCATTTATAACCACCCTCTGCTTTCTATCACTAAGCCAGTTAGTTACCCATTTACACACATTTTCCCCCAGACCCAGCTTTCTCATTTTGTGTACCAACCTCTTGTGTGGCACGGTATCAAACACTTTGGAAAAATCAAGATATACCACATCCAATGACTCACCTTGGTCCAGTCTGTAGCTTACCTCTTCATAAAAACTGATTAGATTGGTTTGACAGGAGCGATTCCTCATAAACCCATGCTGATATGGCGTTGCACAGTTATTCTCATTGAGATAATCCAGAATAACATCCCTCAGAAACCCTTCAAATATTTTACCAACAATAGAGGTTAGACTTTACTGGCCTATAATTTCCAGGTTCACTTTTAGAGCCCTTTTTGAATATTGGTGCCACATTTGCTATGCGCCAGTCCTGTGGAACAGACTCCATCACTTTAGAGTCTCTAAATATAAGAAATAATGGTTTGTCTATTACATTACTTAGTTCTCTTAGTATTCGTGGGTGTATGCCATCCGGACCCGGAGATTTAACTATTTTAATCTTATTTAGCCGGTTTTGCACCTCTTCTTGGGTTAGATTGGTGACCCTTAATATAGGGTTTTCTTTGTCTCTCGGCATTTCACCTAGCATTTCATTTTCCACCGTGAATACCGTGGAGAAGAAGGTGTTTAATATATTAGCTTTTTCCTCATCATCTACAACCATACTTTCCTCACAATTTTTTAATGGGCCTACACTTTCACTTTTGATTCTTTTACTATTGATATAGTTGAAGAACAGCTTGGGATTAGTTTTACTCTCTTTAGCAATGTGCTTCTCTGTTTCCTTTTTGGCAGCTTTAATTATTTTTTTAGATAAAGAATTTTTCTCCTTATAGTTTTTTAGAGCTTCAACGGTGCCATCCTGCTTTAGTAGTTTAAATGCTTTCTTTTTACTGTTAATTGCCCTTCTTACTTTTTTGTTTAGCCACATTGGGTTTTTCCTATTTCTTGTCCTTTTATTCCCACAAGGTATAAACTGCTTACAGTGCTTATTAAGGATGTTCTTAAACATTTCCCATTTATTTTCTGTATTCTTATTTCTGAGGACATTGTCCCAGTCAACCAGATTAAGGGCATCTCTAAGCTGGTCAAACTTTGCCTTCCTAAAGTTCAGTGTTTTTGTGACTCCCTGACATGTCCCCCTAGCGAAAGACAAGTGAAACTGTACAATATTGTGGTTGCTATTTCCTAGATGCCCAACAACCTGCAGATTTGTTATTCTGTCAGGTCTGTTAGATAGTATTAGGTCTAAAAGTGCTGCTCCTCTGGTTGGATTCTGCACCAATTGTGAAAGATAATTATTCTTGGCCAATAGCAGAAACCTGTTGCCTTTATGGGTTTCGCAGGTCTCTGTTTCCCAGTTAATATCCGGGTAATTAAAGTCCCCCATAACAAGGACCTCTGTTATGAATGAGTCACCGTAGGAGGCAAAAACAGAAATACTAGCTAAGTCCAGAAAACCAGAGAAGTTGGCAGCTATCGGATTGCAGACCCCTGAACCTATCAACAACAACTAGCAGTAGCCGTGGGGGGTTCCTACGGTGCCCTAGACCCCTCGATTACAGCCGGAGAACTACATAGCCTAAAGACAGAAAGGGAAATCTAAACTGCCCCAGAGCAGACCCCAAAGCAATAGGCAGCCCCCAACATATAATGACGGTGAAGCAAGATGAAAAAACACCCACACAGATAGAAAGATAGGCTGAGCAAATGATGGGGCCAAAGCTAACTACATAGGACAGGATAGAAAAGCTGCTGTCTGTAATCCGCCAAAACCCTATCAAAACGATTTGAATCTCGTCCCCCGAGATCTCGGCACGAGATCTGAAGCTGCGCATGCGCCGTCCCCGGACTGGCGGCCATCTTGCCGGCGTCCATGCTCCCGGATGCCACCGCAACATGGCGGCGCCCAGCAAGGGGTGTGCGGGGGGCCTCCGGGCTGCGAAGAAACGCCAGCGGAGCCTCCGCCCCTGCACCGGAGCACAGCCCGCTGCCACCACCGCACCGCAGAGTGCCGCCCGCTGCCACCACCGCAGAGCCCACCTGCCCCAGCACAGCTGCCCCTGCCCCAGCACAGCTGCCCCTGCCACAGCACAGCTGCCCCTGCCCCAGCACAGCTGCACCTGTCCTAGCACAGCTGCCCCAGCACAGCTGCCCCTGCCCCAGCACAGCTGCCCCTGCCCAAGCACAGCTGCCCCTGCCCCAGCCCACCTGCCCCAGCACAGCTGCCCCTGCCCCAGCACAGCTGCCCCTGCCACAGCTGCCCCTGCCCCAGCACAGCTGCCCCAGCCCACCTGCCCCAGCACAGCTGCCCCTGCCCCAGCACAGCTGCCCCTACCCCAGCACAGCTGCCCCAGCACAGCCCAACCGCCCCAGCCCAGCGCAGCTGCCCCAGCACAGCCCACCCGCCCCAGCCCCAGTGCAGTTGCCCCAGCACAGCCCACCCGCCCCAGCCCCAGCGCAGCTGCCCCAGCACAGAGCCGCCGCCACCGCACGAGCCTGGACCACTGAATGACCCCTGTGACTACTTCTCCACCTGTGCCGGATCCCTTCCCAGGTAAGCTGAATTCGGACTGTAAGACGGACCCCCATTTGACACATTATTATTTTTTTCCCTATTTTCCTTCTGAAAATTGGGGTGCGTCTTATGGTCCGGTGCGTCTTATAGTCCGAAAAATATGGTATCCTCCTGACCATAACCCTTCCACTTAACCAAATACTGGAGTCTCCGTCTAGCCAGACGGGAATCCAGTATCTTCTCTACCTCATATTCCATCTTACCTTCAACCAATACAGGGTCCGGAGGTGCCACCCCAGGAACTGCTGGTTCAACAAACCTCTTCAACAAGGACTTATGAACCACATTATGGATTTTAAATGTAACAGGAAGAGCCAAACGAAAAGAGACCGGATTAATAATCTCCAAAATCTTGTAAGGTCCAATAAATCTAGGCTTAAACTTACGAGAAGCCACCTTCATAGCAATATTTTTTGATGATAACCAAACCATATCACCAACCTTAAACTGGGGACCAATAGTCCTATGTCAGTTGGAAAACCGCTGGGCCTTTTCCTGGGAGAGAGATAACTTATCCACCACTTGGTCCCAGATCTGGTGCATTCTCTCCACCACAGTGTCAACACCTGGGCAGGCAGAAGGCTCCACCTGCCCTGAAGAAAATCGAGGATGAAACCCAAAGTTACAAAAAAAAGGTGACATCAAAGTGGCAGAACTAGCTCTATTATTTAAAGCAAATTCGGCCAAGGGCAAAAATGAAACCCAATCATCCTGATCAGCGGAAATAAAACATCTCAAATACGACTCCAAGGTCTGGTTTGTTCTCTCCGTCTGCCCATTGGTCTGAGGGTGAAAAGCAGAGGAGAAGGACAGCTGAATTCCCAGATTGGAACAGAAAGTCCTCCAAAATCTAGACACAAACTGAACTCCTCTGTCAGATACAATGTTCTCAGGGATCCCGTGCAAGCGAACCACCTGTTGCAAAAACAGGGGCACCAACTCAGAGGAATATGGCAACTTAGGGAGTGGTACAAGATGAACCATCTTAGAGAACCTATCACAAATCACCCAAATAACAGTCATTCTCTGAGAGACAGGCATATCAGAGATGAAATCCATTGAAATATGGGTCCATGGCCTCCTGGGAACCGGCAAAGGCATCAACAACCCACTAGAGTGAGAACAAGGTTTAGACCGGGAGCAAGTCCCACAGGACTGCACAAAATTCCTGACATCACGAGACAAGGCGGGCCACCAAAAAGACCAACTCACCAGATCTCTAGTACCAAAAATACCTGGATGACCAGCCAATGCAGAGCAATGAACTTCAGACATCACTCTCTTCTTCCACTGGTCAGGAACATACAACTTTCCACTCAGACAACGCTCAGGTTTGTCCTCCTGGAACTCTTCCAGAGCACGTCTCAAATCGGGCGAGATGGCAGAAAGAACTACCCCTTCGCCTAAGATGGTAGCAGGCTTGGTCACCACAGGAGAATCAGCTAAGAAGCACCTAGAGAGAGCGTCAGCCTTGACATTCTTAGTGCCAGGAAGAAAAGAGACCACAAAATCAAAACGTGTAAAAAACAAGGCCCACCTAGCCTGTCTAGGGTTCAAGCGTTTGGCCGACTACAGGTAAATCAAATTCTTGTGGTCAGTGAGGACCACGACTTGATGTTTAGCTCCCTCCAACTAATGTCTCCACTCCTCAAATGCCCATTTCATGGCTAACAGTTCCCGATTCCCCACATCATAGTTACGTTCAGATGGAGAGAACTTTCGGGAAAAGAAAGCACAGGGATTCATTTTAGATGTTACAGGATCCTTTTGGGACAAAACAGCTCCTGCACCAATCTCAGAAGCGTCCACCTCTACCTGGAACGGGAGTGAGACATCAGGTTGCCTCAAAACCGGGGCAGAAGTGAATCTTCGCTTCAGCTCCTGAAAGGAAGAAACAGCCTCCGGAGACTAATTCAACACATCAGCACCCTTCTTAGTCAGATCAGTCAATGGCTTGGCAATACTAGAAAATTTTGCTATAAATTTCCGATAAAAATAAGCAAAACCCAAAAACTTCTGGAGGGCCTTCAAAGAAGTGGGTTGAACCCAATCATAAATGGCCTGTACCTTGGCCAGATCCATTTCAATAGTTGACGGAGACAAAATAAATCACAAAAAAGAAATCCTCTGTACCCCAAAAAGGCATTTCGATCCCTTGACATACAGGGAATTCTCCCTCAAGATCCAGAACACAGTCCGAACATGTTCCACATGAGAATCGCAATCCTTGGAGAAGATCAAAATATCATCCAGATAGATAATCAAAAATTTATCGACAAAGTCTCGGAAAATATCGTTCATGAAGCACTGGAAGACAGAAGGGGCATTAGTGAGCCCAAAAGGCATCACCAGGTACTCAAAATGTCCCTCCGGAGTATTAAACGCCGTCTTCCATTCATCCCCATGCTTAATGCGGATAAGATTATACGCCCCCCTGAGGTCAAGCTTGGTAAACCAGCAAGCACCTTTAACTCTGGAGAATAGATCCGAAATCAGGGGTAACAGATACTGATATTTAATAGTAATTTTGTTGAGGGCACGATAATCAGTACAAGGCCTTAATGAACCATCCTTTTTGGCCACGGAAAAAAAAATAGCACCTAAGGGTGAAGAGGATGGTCTAATATGACCCTTCTCCAACGCCTCCTTAATATAGGATCGCATAGCCTTGTGCTCGGGTACAGATAAATTGAAGAGCCAACCCTTGGGAAATTTACACCCCGGGCTCAGTTCAATTGCACAGTCATAACTCCTATGAGGAGGCAAAGACGCAGACTCATTCTCACTAAATACATCATAAAAATCCGCAAAATAGTCAGGAACATCATGCGACTGAGGAGAGGTGGAAAAAACCGGAACCTCACTAAGGGCACACCGACAACCCCAACTCACCACAGACACAGATTTCCAATCCAAAACTGGATTATGAATTTGCAACCAGGGAAACCCCAGAACAATGGTATCATGCAAATTATGCTACACCAATAATCTGCAATTTTCTTGATGGTCTGGGGCGACCCGCATTACCACCTGGGTCCAAAACTGAGGTTTATTTTTCGCCTAAGGAGTAGCATCAATCCCCCTCAAAGGGATAGGCGTCCGCAGAGGTGTCATAGGAAATCCACAGCGTTTAGCAAAATCCAAGTCCATTAGGTTCAGGGCTGTTCCCGAATCCACAAAAGCCTTGGCGGAAAATGTGGACAGGGAGCAGATCAGAGTAATTGCCAGAAGAAACTTAGGTTGAACACCACCCACAGAAAACGTGTGTGCAAAACGTTTCTCTCGTTTAGGACAGACAGAAATAATATGCGAGGCATCTCCACAAAAAAAACACAGCTTATTACGCCTTATGAACTCCTGACGTTGCTCCCTGGACAAAGCTCTATCACATTGCATAGGTTCAGACGTTTGTTCAACAGGTGGCAACACCTCTCGTGCAGTCCTGCGTTCACGTAAACGCCGATCAACCTGAATGGCTAATGACATAGAATCGTCAAGACCAGAGGGAACAGGAAATCCCACCATAGTATCTTTTACAGCTTCTGACAAACCCTTCCGAAAGAGCGCTGCCAAGGCATTATCATTCCAGGTAGTAAGGACCGCCCACTTTCGGAATTTTTGACAGTACAATTCTGCAGAATCTCGACCCTGGCTCAATGCCAACAGGGTCTTTTCAGCCTGATCAATAGCATTAGGTTCGTCATACAACAACCCCAAGGCTTGAAAAAATGCGTTCACATTAGTCAGAATAGGATTATCTGGTTTCAAAGAAAACGCCCAATCCTGGGGATCGCCACGCAGCAAAGAGATGACAATTTTAACCTGCTGCGCGGAGCTCCCTGACGAGTTAGGCTTCAATGCAAAAAATAATTTACAATTATTTTTGAAATTCAAAAAAATAGACCGATCCCCAAAAAACACATCAGGAGTAGGGATCTTTGATTCAGCAGCATGTGAATGAGCAAGGCAGGTGGAAATTCCCCGCACTTCCGCAGCGAGCTGCTCCACACGATCAGACATTTGCTTTATCTCCATTGAGAGAAAAAAAAATTCCCCCTACGGCCTCAGAGATATAGAAGAAAAAATATACACACTTTTTTTTTTTTTTACAATTCTTTCCTGCTATTGAGTACCCTAGGATCTGCGGTATGGCTGGTGATTTTGTTATGAATGAGTCACCGTAAGAGGCAAAAACAGAAATACTAGCTAAGTCCAGAAAACCAGAGAAGTTGGCAGCTATCGGATTGCAGACCCCTGAACCTATCAACAACAACTAGCAGTAGCCGTGGGGGTTTCCTACGGTGCCCTAGACCCCTCGATCACAGCCGGAGAACTACATAGCCTAAAGACAGAAAGGGAAATCTAAACTGCCCCAGAGCAGACCCCAAAGCAATAGGCAGCCCCCAACATATAATGACGGTGAAACAAGATGAAAAAACACTCACACAGATAGAAAGATAGGCTGAGCAAATGATGGGGCCAAAGCTAACTAGATAGGACAGGATAGAAAAGCTGCTGTCTGTAATCCGCCAAAACCCTATCAAAACAAGAGCCAACAGCTGATAGGGAAAAAAGCCCTGAAGATGCTAGGCTTCAAAAAGACTATATCAGTACTCAGGTATTTTCTGAAGACAGAGCAAAAAGGAATTCAGCACACCCCAGCAGGGAATGGCAGAAATCAAGGAAAACAATGCAAAACAAAACCAAAACACAAATGCAAAAAATAGAGCATAAAACTTAGCTTTTGAGGAGCAGGAATCAGACTGGTCTCCTAGAATCCCTCAGAGAGATCACCAGCAAGGCAGAAGGGCGTCGGCTGCCTTATATCCAGTCAGTAATTCCCGTCACCCAGTTATCATCATCCTGCCCAGGTGCTTGGTAATCAGCCTCACTACCTTCCTTCACCAGAAGAGGGAGTTCATCAGACCTCAATGGTGAAGGGGAAAATGAACTCACAACAGACCTCATTATGGGTTGCAGCTTCATCTATCTGCCTTAGTAGTAAACTTTCCATGATTTCTGTTATATTTGGGGGTTTGTAACAGACCCCAAAGAGAATTTTCTTTCTATTTTTCCCTCCATGTATTTTGACCCATATGGACTCGACATCCTCATTCCCTTCGCTAATATCTTCCCTTAAAGTGGACTTTAGACAAGATTTTACATAAAGACAAACCCCTCCTCCACTCCGATTTTTACGTTCCTTTCTAAACAGACTGTAACCCTGTAAGTTAACTGCCCAGTCATAGCTTTCATCTAACCATATCTCGGTTATTCCCACTATGTCATAGTTACCTGTAGATATTTCTGCTTCTAGTTCTTCCATCTTGTTTGTCAGGCTTCTGGCGTTTGCGAGCATGCATTTTAGAGGATTTTGCTTTGTTCCAATCTCCTCCCTGTTGATTGTTTTAGAAATTTTCTCATCTCCCTTCTATGTTGTATGGATCTTCTTTGCCACACCTCATATCATTCATCAGTATAATATCTGGTTTCATGTTCGTGTCTAAAGTTTTTCTTCCCATCCCCTCTTCTTCTAGTTTAACGCTCTCCTGATGAGTGTAGCGAGTCTTCTGGCGAATGTGTGTTTCCCAGGTTTGTTGAGGTGTAGTCCGTCTCTGGCGAGGAGTCCATCGTACAGGTAATTCACACCGTGGTCCAGGAATCCGAATCCTTGTTGTCTGCACCATCGTCTTAGCCAGTTGTTCGCATCAAGGATCCTGTTCCATCTCCTGGTGCCATGCCTGTCTACTGGAAGTATAGAAGAAAAACTACCTTTGCATCCAGTTCCTTTACTTTCTTCCCCAACTCTTCAAAGTCCTTGCAGATTGTCGGTAGGTCCTTCCTTGCCGTGTCATTGGTGCCAACATGCATCAGAAGAATTGGTTGGACGTCCTTGGAACTGATGAGCTTTGGTATCCTATCGGTCACATCCTTGATCTTCGCACCTGGGAGGCAGCATACTTCTCTTGCGGTTATATCTGGTCTGCAGATGGCTACTTCTGTGCCTCTAGTAGTGAGTCTCCCACCACTACAACTCTTCTTCGCTTTTTGGCTGTACTTTTTGTTGTCACTTCTGGGTGTTGCTGTGTGCCCTTTTCTTCTTTGCTTGCTGGTTGTGCCTCATCCTTAGGTGTACCATCGTCATCCTCTGCAAGGCCTTGGTATCGGTTTGTCAGTTGTGTGGTTGGTGATGTCTCTATGGTCTTCTTGCTTCTTTTGGTCACATGCTTCCACTCGTCTGCTTCGGGAGGTTCTCTGACACTTTCTTCACCTTCTGTGACCAGTAGAGATGCTTCTGTTCTGTCTAGGAAGTCTTAATTTTCTTTGATGAGTTTCAGAGTTGCAATTCTTTTTTCCATCTACACTTCTGGCAGGTGAAGTTTGGATTCTTCTTCTGGTCGATCTGTGAACATGTAGCACATGTTGCAGCTCACCATGTAGGTTGTCACATCTGCCATGTTGCTCCTAGATCCTGCTGACTTGCTGCGTGTCTTCCTTCTTGTGTAATCTACTCAATCAGGCAAGCTTTCTTGCAATAATGTCCTAGAGGCAAAAATTGGCGCGCCGTAAGGAGCGCGGTTCGGCGATGCTTTCCAAGCAGCTGGTACCGGCTGTATCCAACAATTCTCTTGCTTAGGGAGACTCTTCACTTTTCCCAGAAGGCACCTGGAATATGCAAATAAAAATAATAAAATAAATTAAATAAAACAGTTTGTGGAGGTCTGACCACTAATTCCCCCACCAATCCCGAGAAAAGAGCCCTATGTCTCACACGGGGATGACCAAACCAGGGGACATGTTAAACCTACTTACCACAGGTCCATATACAGACTAGACAATCTCTAACCTGACACTAATTTGTTCCTGCCTGACCAGAGGTTGGCACCCTAAAATTACGCAATGGCTCCCCGACTCAACGTTGGCTGACCCTAAGAATCCTTAACTGTAACCTCAACTATACACAGAGTTTAACCCAAACCACAATAACAGAACCTAGTGCACACAGACAGAGGGTGAGACAAAGGGCTAAAGACATGTTCAGACATGTGATAGGACAAACCAAGCGAGGAAGGTAACGCACATGCACCGAGGCCAAGACACGAGTTTTATCAGCAGCTGGAAAGCTGCAACACAGGCTGTGGTTAAAGAAAGAGGGAAACTGACCCACAACCAGAGATCACCGGATCGGGTACTGGAGTCGAGCCATGAGAGCACATTCGCACAGCCATTGCTCCATTCCATCAGGACATTTCAGAGTCTATTTCAGAGCCACTTGCAGCATGCTGCAATTTTTCCCTTTCGAAGAATCGAAAAAAATCACAGATTTGCACTGCTCCATAGTATAACATTGGTCTGAGTGCTATCCAATAAACTATCAGATAGCAATTGGCCATGTTATACGTTCATGTGACCGAGCCCTTCTGCAGGGCGTAAGCTCTTATGGTCAACTGAGGTCCTCTCTCTCTTTCCTGTAGAATGTGATTTCTCATGGTCAGTATGGTCCTCTCTCATCTCCCGTGACATGTATTGTCAGAGAAATTACAAAAAAATTCTTGTAATGAGATTCAAACCTTTTTGAAAACTTTGGCGAAGTTGGTGAAATTAAATTTCAAAACATCCACTCATCTATTGTGCAATGTCATTAACCCCTTCATGACCTATGAGGATGTATAGATGCATCATAGAACGTGGCCCAGCATGTGATGCAGGCTCCGGTGCTGAACCCGCATCTTCCTGGCATATGACAGCTGATTTGACCACATCTTTGACGTGGGCTTTTACTCCAGGCCGCGTGACTGGACTGCCTCCCTTGACCTCCCTGATGCACGCCTTTCTGGATTTAGATGAGGCTGCACCCCCAGCAAGTCCCATTTACTGACTCTCCTGAGGTGTGCATACATAATTAAGTAGACTGAGATTGTCAGGGGTATGAGGTTACTGAAAGTCAGGGATTAGGATCCCACCATACATATGCATATGACTATTCCACCCACATTTCAAACCACTATATGCAATTCATTAAAGATCTGGTGTGTGCGCCATGGCTGGTCCAAGGAAAGTACAAATGCTTTCTTGTGTCAGTGTGACATTGTAGGTAACAGCAGGTTCGCAGGATGCAGTGACGAGACGCGAGACTGGTTGAACTCTGAAAAGCAAACTTTTATAATTTGAAGCCACAAGGGCTATACTAAGCAACCAAAAAGGGGTAACAACAGTTGTCCTCGCAGGAACTCAGTACAACCAAACACTATTTGAAAAGACCAGGACTAACCCGGCCGAGGCCGGTTACTATGGGGCCACGGTATGGCTGTCATACTCTATAAATGTCACTTATCCGTCCCGACGTCCCTCGGCGTCTCTGTTGGAGCTGCATTGCGGATGAAGCTGCTTTGACGTCTTTGATGAGGCTGCTGTGGCGTCTTTGATGAGGCTGCCTTGGCGTCGCAGCCGCTGGGCCCAGCTGCTGAAGATTTGGAGTAGTCGTCGGGCGTTCCAGCGCCCAGGAGGAGATGGGGCACAACAGGCCCTGATGGAGTCCAGAGATGAAGTAGCCCCCTGTTGTAACAGCGGGGTTGCACTTGTTAACGAGTTCAAAAGGACTCCTGTCCCCAAGCAGGGTTGTGTCGCAGTGCTCAAGAGTGGCGGTTTACTGGCCACGCGTACAGCCTGAGGCTGTGTGCAGAGTGTCTCTGTTAATGAAGAACAGGCCCCAACTGCCGACTGCAGCGGGGTGAAGGTGGCTGTGAGCGGTGATAGACAAGCCGCAACCACGGGTTGAAGTGAAACAGCAGCGTCCGTGGGCAGCAGCGGGCAGGCCGCAACCGCGGGCTGAAGGGGGATGGCAGCAGCCGGGAGAGGGAGCGGACAGGCCGCGAAGGGCTCGAGCTCAGCGGCAACGGCCGAGGACGACCGGGGCGGATCGTAACCCGGGATTGGGGTGAAGAGGCAGTCCCCTGTCGGTAAGCTCGGCGCCTCTTTCCTGAGGGCCACTGCGTATCTACCCTCTGCTGCTGGTCTCTTCTCTCAACTGTCAGTGTCCTTCCCGTTCTCTCACACCCCCTCCATCTCCTGCTCCGTGTCTGACGTATCACCAACTGACTCCTCTGTGCGCTCCCTGTCCCTTTTATACTCGCCCCTCCCCTTGCTGTCCTGTCACTCTCAACAGTCCAGTCTCCTCCTCTGTTCCCCGGGTACTGTTTCCTTAGGAACTCAGATGGCGGTCCCCTTGGTTCCGGCCTGGACACTCTGCGGGGGTCCTCCTCGCTACACTCCCCCATCCTGTAAGCTCGCCAGTCCTCGGGCAAGGGCCTCAGTATGCTTGGGCTGGTCTGCGGAGGTGTCAGTTTTCGTTGCCATATGAACTGGTCCTGTTTGCATCGTTCGGGGGGTTTGCCGGCTGTTGACCGCTCGGAGCGTCTTAGTTCAACGAGGGTGGAGTCTTCTGGGGAGGTGGCCGGTGGTGGGCTAGCTGGTTCGGGCGGGCTAATTGTGTCAGTTGGTTTGTCATTAAGTAGAGAGCCCCTGGTTGTTGTGAGGAAGTCTTCGTCGTCCAAGCCCGCGAAAAACACAGGCAATGGTTCAGAGACCTGAGGAGCAGGTTCAGATTGTTTCGTGTCAGTGGAAATACAGGGGCGTTGCATTTTCCGATGCACTATGCGGATAGGCAGCATTTCATCTTTCTCGGGTCGTATTTCGTACACAGGTCCTTCAGGGTTTATATGGCGTAGGACTCGATAGGGACCCTCTTCCCAGCGTGGCTCTAATTTATTATGGGGACGTTGGTCTACTACGAGTACTCGGTCTCCATTTTGGAGGTCAGGAGGTAGAGATGAACTCTTTCCTGGGTGTTCTAAGTCAAGAAATTTTGGTATGTACGATTCGATGAAGATTTTGGAGCCTGTGCCGGTGATTTTGGGCCCATGATGATACCCCAGTCCAGGGCTGAGGTTCCTCTGGGTCCAACTCTACCTCCGTGATACACTTGCCCTCGCGACCGAACAACAGGGAGTAAGCGGTGTAGCCGGTAACTTGATGTACTCGGTTGTTATAGACCCATACTAGTTCAGAGACGTATTCGGGCCAACGGGCCTTCTTGTCACTCTCCAGAGTACGCAACATTTGGATTAATGTCCGATTAAATCGCTCGCAGGCCCCGTTTCCCTGCGGGTGGTATGGCGTGGTCCGGGATTTGTCAATACCGTAGAGACGGTGTAGTTCCTCCATTATTTTTCCCAAAAAACATGCTCCTTGATCAGAATGTATCCGTTGAGGGCAGCTGTAAACTTGTATAAAGTTTCTACAAATTGCGGAGGCGAACGACTCCGCGGTCTGGTCTCGAGTGGGGGTGACCACAACGGGCTTAGTGAAGTGGTCTACCATGACGAGGCAGTGTTCATACCCCTGGAATGCGGGACCAATGGTCAGGTAATCCACCGTCAGAAGCTCGAGGGGCGCTGAGGTCACGATTGTTTGTACTGGGGCTCGCTGTGCGGGCAGTTTAGCTAATTCGCATAGGCGACAGGTCCGGCAAGTCTCGTCCACAACAGCATGCAAGCATGGATGGTAAATTTTCTGTTATAACCATTGCAAGGACTTTTGAGCTCCGAAATGAGCCCCTTTTTTGTGGGCTTCTCGAGCCAGTTTGTAAGTTGGGCGCAACTACCTGCCATCTCGTCATAGATGTTGCTCGCGATGTCATTTTACGATACAATTGTCCCTTTCGGATAACCAGTCTCTCCCATTGTCGTAACATCAGCGACATGTCCTGGGTCAAAGTCTGTCTTTGTGAGTCAGTGGGCAGTTTGCCAGCGGTTACCCATTTCCAGAGAAGCCCAATTTCTTCGTCTTCTTGCTGCTGTTGGATCCACTTATCCCGGGATTGTTCCAGCATGCCCTTTAGGGTCTCCGTGGGAGGTACTTCCTGGGTGGCAGCTGTAAGCACGGCAGCGGTGAGGGCAATCGGTATCTCTTCCCCTTCTAATTCGTCATCTCGACTCCTCCCTGGGGTTGTATGTCGAATCCTGGAGAGAGCATCAGCGTGTACATTCTCGGCCCCTCTTTTATATATTATTTTATAGTTGAATTTCGCCATCCGGGTCACCCATCTTTGTTCCAGAGCTCCCAGTTTGGCGTTTTCCAAATGGGCCAGCGGGTTATTGTCTGTCCACACCACTACTTCGGAGCCCGCCAGGTACTCTGCGAACCGCTCCGTCATGGCCCACACTACTGCGAGGAGCTCGAGCTCAAAGGAGCTGTAATTGTCAGGGTTGCGCTCGGACTCATGGAGTGAGCGGCTTCCATACGCGATCACTTTCTCCCGGCCATCTTGAACTTGTGACAACACAGCCCCCCGCCCATGAAGACTCCCGTCAGTGTGCAGGATTAATGGTTGCGAGAAATCCGCATAAGCTAACACCGGAGCATCCGAGAGTGCAGCCTTAAGGTGTTGGAAGGCCTCTTCTTGAGGTTGTCGCCATTGGATTTTTCGTCCATCTGCCTCAGCGGGAGCCCCCTTCAGCAGGTCGTGCAGGGCTCGAACCCAGCATGCAAAATTCTTTACGAAATGATGATAGTATCGGGACAACCCCAGGAAGGCCCGCACGTCTTTTATCGTCTCGGGGGTAGGCCATCCCTGAATGACAGCAACCTTTTCCCGGGACGGCCTTACACCCTCCGCTGAGACGACATGACCCAGGTATTCGATCTGGGTGCGAAGTAGATGGCATTTTTGGGGTTTTACCTTCCACCCGTACTTTTGCAGCCGTCCGAGTACCTGCAACCGCTTTAGATGGTCCTCAAAAGTGGCAGCATAGATGATGATATCATCCAGGTATATCAACATGGCCTCAAAATTGAGATCTCTCAGACACCGCTCCATCAACCGCTGAAAGGTCCCCAGGGCGTTGGCCAGTCCGAAAGGCATTCGATTAAACTCAAATAGCCCCATAGGAAGTATGAATGCCGTCTTTGCCCTGTCTACTTCTGACATGGGTACCTGCCAGTACCCACTGGCCAGATCCAAAGTAGAAAAGTACGTTGCCTTCCCCAAGGTGGACAAGGATTCTTCTATTCGGCGTAGTGGGTACAAGTCTTTGATAGTGCAAGCATTCAGCTTTCGATAGTCCACGCAGAATTGTAAGGTGCCATCCTTTTTGCGGACCAACACAATAGGAGCCGCCCAGGGGCTTTGGCTTTCTAGAATCACTCCCTTTCATAGCATTTGGGCCAGCAAAGTCTTCACCTCTTGGTAGAGTTGTGGAGGAATCTGTCGATATCACTCACGGATAGGGGCTGCTCCTGCCGTGGGAATTCCATGGGTGATGGCGGTGGTACATCCAAAATCTTCCTCATGACTAGCAAATACCTCATGGTACTGTCCGAGCAGTGTTTTGAGAGAGCTGGGCTGCAGTTAGTCCTGAGAGTTCAGCCCGCATTTGGTCCAGGATGATTCGACCCTTTTCCTGAGTTGAAATTTCGGTAGCCTGTAGAGTACAGATAGTTAGTGCCAAGGGGTCCTCGGATTGCACACTCAATTGAACTGCAGGGGCCGGTAGTACTTCTTCAAAAGGCCTTACTAGCTTGGGCAATTCTGTCTGGGGCTTCAGGGTGATGTCTTGGTCTTCAAGGTTGACGCAGAGCACCAGGACAGTCCCCTTCTGCACTGTGGTCAGGGAGCGAGCCACCAGTATGCCAGGGGGTAAGCGCTCCGAATAGCATGGCTCCACCTGCATCTCCACGTCTTCCAATGGTATTGGGGCTCGGATGGGCATGGCCACCACTGTCTGTCCAGGGGGCAGTACAAGCAGGGGAGCTGCTGGCGCGATGACTTTGTCCAGGGCCTCACCCTCCTGGCAGTCTTGGATGACTCATGCTTCCCGCACCAACTGCTGAAATACCTGTCCTTGGGTGGTGCGGGAACCCCACTGTTTCAAGGTCTCATGCGTGGGATCATTGAGGAGTAGGTTGCCGAACTCCCACAGTATGTTCATGCCCAGAATGACTGGGTGCTGTTTATCAGTTTCTCCGTGGGTCAGAACCACTCCTCTGCGCCTGAGGAATTTACCGGACACAGTCACCTGTACCCACACCACCACGGCAACAGGGACCGGTAGTTGATTGGCGGCTACCAGTCTGATTATGGGCCCCCACTGGGGTCTCGCTGCCTTGAGGAAATTCTGCCGGAAATAAGTTGCAGGCATAGTTGTTACTTGTGACCCCGTATCCACCAGGCACCGGATGGCACGGCCCTCGACTTCTGCCCATACCACCGGACACTTTGCGACCAAATCTTCGAGACTTCCACCACCCCTAATCGTGGTTTCTGGCTCCGATCGGCATCCCCCCAGCCCGGAGCCCTCTAGTTTAAAGACGGGTGGATATCTCCCAAGCCGCGGACACTCTTGGGCGAAGTGGCCCGGCTCCCTGCACTCATAGCACCGGGTCTGCGAGGTTTGTCTGCCCCGGGTGGGGCGGGGTCCCCAGGGACCAGGGTTGAAACTAGGCAGTCCAGTCCCAGACTCAGTCCTTCTTTTCACTTCAGCCAACTCGCCCTGCATGTTCTTCAACTCCTGCTTCATTTCCTCTACCCATTGAGGCTCCGCAACTGCGTTCAGGGAAGCCTCCACACTCCGGACCTTTCCCACGGGGATCGCCATTCCCTGCTCCTGCTCTCGAGCGCGTGCTTGACTTCCCACCTTGGAAAAGTCTATACGTGGATTCATTCTAATCTGCTCCCGTAATGCCTGCTTTATTAACAGGTCCCGCAGTCCAGTCACCAACAGGTCACGTAGTGTAATGTCAACAGGTCCTACACCTACGCTGTCTTTTCTTTCGATGGCCGTGTGTAACTCTTGGAGGACATTCATAGACTGGGTGATGGTCTCCCCCTCCCCCTGCATCTGACTGAACAACCGGGTTCTTAACTCTCCCACGTTGGTTGGGTCCCCATGGGTTTGTTCTAAAATCTGCAAAACCTTATCAAAGGTGTTGCGGTGTCCCGAGGGTTTTAACATCACTGAGTTCCGAGCCTCCCCGTCTAATGCCATGAGAGCTACTTCTGCTTCCAGGTCAGGAGTCATCGGGTGCATTCGATAGAGCCCCCACAATCGCTCTGTCCAGCTCCATAGCATGGTATTGGAGCCGGAAAATCTAGGCAGGTTGCTCAGCAGAGCCCCCAACGAAATCCTGGAGCGGGGACCCTCGTCAACTGTTGAGTTCACGGCCCTGCCCTGGTCTGCATCCTGCATCCTGCATCCTGCCGACTACGCCAAGTGTAGGTAACAGCAGGTTCGCAGGATGCAGTGACGAGACACGAGACTGGTTGAACTTTGAAAAGCAAACTTTTATAATTTGAAGCCGCTATGGCTATACTAAGCAACCAAAAAGGGGTAACAACAGTTGTCCTCGCAGGGACTCAGTACAACCAAACACTATTTGAAAAGACCACGACTAACCCGGTCGAGGCCGGTTACTATGGGGCCACGGTATGGCCGTCTACAGGTCCTTATAATCTATAATGTCACTTATCCGTCCTGACGTCCCTCGGCATCTCTATTGGAGCTGCGTTGCGGATGAAGCTGCTTTGACGTCTTTGATGAGGCTGCTGTGGCATCTTTGATGGGGCTGCCTTGGCGTCGCAGCCGCTGGGCCCAGCTGCTGAAGATTTGGAGTAGTCTTCGGGCATTCCAGCGCCAAGGAAGAGTTGGGGCACAACAGGCCTTGATGGAGTCCAGAGATGAAGTAACCCCCTGTTGTAACAGCGGGGTTGCACTTGTTAGTGAGTTCAAAAGGACTCCTGTCCCCAAGCAGGGTTGTGTTGCAGTGCTCAAGAGTGGCGGTTTACTGGCCACGTGCACAGCCTGAGGCTGTGTGCAGAGTGTCCCTGTTGATGAAGAACAGGCCCCAACTGCCGACTGCAGCGGGGTGAAGGTGGCTGTGAGCGGTGATAGACAGGCCGCAACCACGGGCTGAAGTGAAATGGCAGCGTCCGTGGGCAGCAGCGGGCAGGCCGCAACCGCGCGCTGAAGGGGGATGGCAGCAGCTGGGAGAGGGAGCGGACAAGCTGCGAAGGGCTCGAGCTCAGCGGCAATGGCCGAGGACGACTGGGACGGATCGTAACCCGGGATTGGGGTGAAGAGGCAGTCCCCTGTCAGTAAGCTCGGCGCCTCTTTCCTGAGGGCCACTGCGTATCTACCCTCTGCTGCTGGTCTCTTCTCTCAACTGTCAGTGTCCTTCCCGTTCTCTCACGCCCCCTCTGTCTCCTGCTCCGTGTCTGACATATCACCAACTGACTCCTCTGAGCGCTCCCTGTCCCTTTTATACTCGCCCCTCCCCTTGCTGTCCTGTCACTCTCAACAGTCCAGTCTCCTCCTCTGTTCCCCGGGTAATGTTTCCTTAGGAACTCAGATGGCGGTCCCTTTGGTTCCGGCCCGGACACTGTGTGGGGTTCCTCCTCCCTACAATATCACCCCCGGAAGAAGGCTATTTGCTGAAACATACGTTTGGACTGTGGGTTCGCTTCAGGTCTTACAACAGGTAGTAACGAGTCCTCTCTTTTGGCATCATGACGTTGGAGTTTGTAATGGGCCCAAACGTCGGAGGTCCGACTGAAATACGAAACCCAATGCAAGTCAATGGGGAAGCAAAGTTGGCAGGGAGTGGAGGACAGTAAACATACCTACAGTGCCCATTTCAATGCCAACAACATCAATTCTTATTACTTAAGCTTGTCAACCTTAATTTACTTTATAATATTAGTTACGCATTGAAAACTGGGGGTTATTTGGCTAAAGTTGTGGGGGGGTAGGGCTGGCTCCAGGTTGTCGTGTGCCCCGGGCCAGAGTGTCAGTGCGCCCCTTTAACACATACCACAATTCATGATGCTCCGATACGGCACAGATATATAGGTATAGCACAATGAAAAATACTTCATTTCTTACATGACATGACTGATATCTATTTTAATTTCTACAATAAATGAACAGTATATTACTCCATACAGTATTATGGCCACCACATGATGCACCATACAGAATAATGAGCCCCATATATTTCTCCATACAGAATTATAGGTCCAATATAATGTTCCATGCAGTATATGATGAGCTCCACATAATGCTACAGTATATGATCGTCTCCATGGATGATGCTCCAGTGTATGATGGGCCCAAATAATGCTCCATATATAATCTGCCTCATTTAGAATGCTCCAGTATATGATGAGCCCCATTTCTAATGCTCCAGTGTATAATGGGCCCAAATAATGCTCCATATATAATCTGCCCCATTTAGAATGCTCCAGTATATGATGGGCCCCATGGATGATGCTTCAGTGTCTTATGGGCCCAAATAATGCTCCATATATAATCTGCCCCATTTAGAATTCTCCAGTATATGATGGGCCCCATAGATGATGCTCCAGTGTCTTATGAGCCCAAATAATGCTCCAAATATAATGTGCCCCATTTAGAATGAACCCAGGCATGGTATGTGAAAAGAGCTCCATGGAGTAATCTGAAGTGTGGGCTGCCACATCCTTCACTTTTGGTGTGGGTGAATGACCCAAGGAAAGGGGTTGCTCCTGACCAGAAGCCTGCACTGACGACTCAGTGCTTGCATTTTTTGAAACTTCAGAAGAGGAGGCGATAGAGCTGGAGGCTGTTTCAGCAATGTAAGCCAAAACCAGTTCCTGATGCTCCGGCTTTAAAAGCAGTTTACCTACTCCCAGAAAAGGGTGCCTTACAGGCCTTTCAGACCATGACGCTGGCTCAACACCTCCTGCCTTAGCTGCTATTGTGCTTTTGGCACTATCAGCAGATGCACCACCACCACCATCAGTACCAGCTGGCCCCCCACACCCACGTCCGCAGCCTCTTCCACCATACTTACTAATGTTTTTGAAAATGGACCCAAAATACCAGCAGATATATGGTACTGTATCAGAAGCGTACAGCTCTACACAGTCTAGGGACAATTGTAAATCTTCGTATAAATTTCATGAGGCATACACAGACGCTCACAGGCTCAGTATGGATTACACAATAATATAAAAAGTTGAAAAAGGGTACAGTATCACAAGATACAAGGTATATATAGTATAGTTTAAACATTCTGAATCTCTGTATATATTTCAGGAGGCAGACACAAACGCTCTCAGGCCCAGTATGGATTAGACAAGAATATAAAAAGCTGTAAATGGATAATGTATCACAAGCGTACAGCTGTATACAGTGTTGGTATAATTTTTAAATCTACATATATATTTCATGAGTAATACACAGACTCTCACAGGCTCATTATGGATCACACCATAATATAAAAAGAAGATCGGCAAGAAATAATCACACAAGTGGGTCAATGTTCCAGGTGTCAATGATGCACTTAGAGTGCTGGGTGGAGGAGGACTTTCTGGCTCAAAGGGTACTCTATCAGATACAAGGTATATATAGTTTAGTGAAAGTAGGAAAAATATCTGTATGTATTTCAGGAGGCAGACGCAGAGGCTCTCAGTCCCAGTATGGATTCGACAAGAATATAGAAATTTGAGAAAGGGTACAGTATCAGCAGATAATAGGTATATATAGTATAGTTTAAACATTCTAAATCTCAGAATATATTTGAGGAGGCAGACACAGATGCTCTCAGGCCCAGTATGGATTACACCACAATATAAAAAGCAGTAAAAGGGTAATGGATCAGAAGCGAAAAGTTGTTTCCAGTATAGGGGGCATTGTAAATCTCCGTATATATTTCCATAGTGAGAAACAGACTCTCACTGGCTCAGTATGGATTATACCAGAATATAAAAAGCAGTAAATGGGTAATGTATCACAAGCGTACAGCTGTATACAGTGTTGGTGTAATCATAAATCTCCAAATATATTTCCGGAGTAACAGACAGATGTTCACAGGCTCACTATGGATTACACCAGAATCTAAATAGCAAAACAGGGTACTGTATCAGAAGCGTACAACTGTATACAGTGTTGGGCAAATTTGAAATCTCAGTATATATTTCCGGAGTCACCCTCAGACGCTCAATCAGTCTGGATTTGACCATAATGCAAAATGTTGAAAAAAACGTACTGGATAACAAGATAGCAAGTATATATATTATAGGGTACAATTTAAATCTCCGTAAAGATATTCCCGTAGTCACCCTCAGATGCTCACTCACTATGGATTTGACCGTAATACTAAATGTCGAACAAAGGTACTGTATAACAAGATAGAAGCTGTATATAGTATATGGTAAAATTTTTATCTCCGTATATATAGATAGAGTAAACCACACACGCTCACTCAGTATGGATTATACCGTAATAAAAAATTTAGAACATAGGTACTGTATCAGCAGATACCAGGTGTATCCAGTATAGGGGTAATTGTAAATTTCCGTCTATATTTCCGGAGTCAGACACAGACACTCACAGGCTCAGTATGGATTACACCAGAATATAAAAAGTAGAAAAAGGGAAATGTATTCGAAGTGTACACAGTATACAGTGTTGGGGTACTTTTAAATCTTCGTATATATTTCAGTCTCAGTAAGCCAGTCCAGACTCTCCGCTACTGGAAACTAGATGGATACAAGTACAGACGGAAAGTCGAGTGTTTGCAGAAATTTGGGAATTACTAATCAAGGGAAAAACCTCCCGGTAGATTTCAAAGAGGCGATGCTGACCCTCGATTACTTTGTCTGTGGAGACAGCGAAAACGGTTATTTGTGAAAAAAGGATTGAGATATCGCAGTAGCGTGGATCCCTTCACCGTTACTCGTCTCCATCAAATTGTGATCACAGGGAGAGACGTAGACATGGTCCTCACTGCCTATCATGATGTGTCTGTTCACTTTGGAGTGCAAAAGACAGAAGCCACAGGCCGTAGGCGATTCTATTGGATTGGCATGAGAGGAGACACTGAAAAATGGTGGCAGGAATGTCACACGTCTGTGACTAGGAAAACGGTGCAAGGTGATCATGAAGCACCACTGCATCGGATTGTGATTTGATGTCCATTACAAATGATAGCCATTGATCATCTGAAGGTAGAGGCCAGCAGGACAAGCCATAGCTACATCTTAACCATCATCAATCAGTTCACCAAATTTGTAGTGGCCCTCCCTGTGAAGGATTTCACTGCCCAGACTACACAGCGGTGGAGCAGGGAGAGGTAATTATTGCAACTTTCAAGTGCTGTAGCCATGAGCAAGCAGGGGGGGCCCACTCGTGGGCGATGGTACTGGCACAGGGCCCCTCATAGTATGCCGGTGTGTCTGACGGTGAGTGGGCCCCCAACCATCAGAGACACTGATTTGTACTACGAGGGGCCCTGTGCCAGAGCCGTCGGCCAAGAGTAGGCCCACCCACCAGTTCAGAGCAACGGCACTTGCCCGGGTGCGCCAGGTGGTGACCCCAGCCCTTGGCGGGGGCAGCCCAGTTAGGGAGGTTTAAAAAATAGCATATGTTGATGTGTAGGCTTTACATTCAGCAGCTGCAAATGGAGGAATTGGACAAGTCCGAGGAAGAAGAGGACAAAAGCGAGCCAATTTTCTGGCAACCTAAGTGTCATCAGGGGAAGGTGGGACAAAATCCTTTGAAACCCATGCATGTTTCATTTTAATGAAGGTTAGATCATCAACATTTTGGGTGTACAGACGGGTCCTTTTTCTATCAGGATTGATCCAACAGCACTGAAGACTTTCAGATAGCACACTAGCAGCAGGGCAAGCGAGCTCCTGTAAGGCATATTGTGCCAATTCAGGCCAGGGGTCCAGTTTACAGGCCCAATAGTCAAAGGGCAACGACCTGTGAGGGAGAACATCGATATGGGAGGAAAAGTAGTTTGTAACCATAGTTGACAACTGCTGTCTCCTGTCACTTACAATCGATGCAGTATTACCAATCGTGTGAGCGGTACTTGAGAAATCAGTCCACAACATGGTCATGAAACCCCTGTCTCCAACACCACTTCAACCGTGTGCATGATGAACACCTCTTCCATTTTGCCCACTAGGGCTCATGGGAGAACCAGCACCGCAGCTGTGTGCTGGGAATGCCTCAAACAAACGGTTTACCAGAGTTGCTTGTTTGTTCGCCAATATTATCTCTAGGTTCTCCTAGATGCATGATGTTGTGTAATTGGCCTTTATAGCGTGGATCGAGGATGCTGGCCAACCAGTAGTCGTCATCCTTCATCTTTTTGGCAATGCGGGGTCCCGTTTTAGGATCCGCAAGGCAAAATCACACATGTGGGCCAATGTTCCAGGTGTCAATGATGCACTGGCAGTGGTGGGTGGAGAACTTTCTGGCATATCCACATCCCTCCAGTCACGCACAAACCCTGTACCTGACCTTGCCACGCCAACATTTTCTCTTGCCCCCTGAGAAGCATCCTCCTCCCAAAAATAATCATCCCCCTCATCCTCCTCCTCCTCTTCCTCCACCTCGTCCAGGACAGTTCCCTGACCAGACAATGGCTGACTGTCATCAAGGCTTCCCGCCTCCTCCTCCTCCTCCTGTTCCTCCTCTGCTGCAGACGCCTGATCCTTAATGTGCATCAAACTTTGCAAGAGCAGACGCATAAGTGGTATGCTCATGCTTATGATGGCGTCGTCTGCGCTTACCAGCCGGTTGCATTCCTCAAAACACTGAAGGACTTTACAGAAGTCTTTCAGCTTGGACCACTGCACACCCGACAACTCCATGTCTGCCCTTAAACTGCCTGCCCGTGTATCGTACCACAAATGCATTACAGCCTGCCTCTGTTCGCACAGCCTCTCAACCATGTGCATGGTGGAGTTCCAACTTGTTGCAACGTCTATGATTAGGCGGTGCTTGGGGAGGTGGAGCAATCGCTGCAGCTTCTGCATACAACTGGAGTATACGGGCGAGCGACGGATATGCGAGCACAGTCTTCGCACCTTATGGAGCAGTGCTGTTAACTCCGGATAATTGTTTAGGAAGCACTGCACCACCAGGTTCAAAGTGTGAGCCATACAAGTTATGTGTGTGAGCTTTGCAAGGGCTTTGGCTGCCACAAAATTCCAGCCGTTATCACTGACTACCTTGCCTGGCTCAAGATGTAGACTGCCCAGCCATGACTTAGTTTGTCACTGCAAGTAGTCGGCCAGTACCTCCTTGGTGTGTCTGTTGTCGCCCAAAGACATCATCTTTTAAATAGCCTGCTGCCGCTTACCACTAGCTTTTCGATAGTGGGACACCTCGTGTGAACACTGGCAGCTGTTGATGGAGTGCTCGTGCGACTGCGCTCTGTCGACGAGCTTTCGCTTCTGGAGGAGGAGGAGGGTCAAACGCCTACAGCCAACTGTTTCCTATACCGTGGGCTAGGCAGCACTGTTCCACTGCCGCTGTCCCCTGTGGAGCCTGCATCCACCACATTAACCCAGTGCGCAGTGATGGACACGTAATGTCCCTGGCCATGCATCTGTTGTGAGGTGCACCTTTCCACTCACTGATTGTTTGAGTGCATGGACAATGCGGTCTTTCACATGCAGGTGGAGGGCAGGGATGGCTTTTCAAGAAAAGAAGTGCCAACTGGGTTGGTCATAGCGTGGGACAGCATAGGCCATGAGCACTCGGAAAGCTTTGCTTTCAACCAAACGGAATGGCATCATCTCTAATGAGATCAGTTTGGCAATGTAGGCGTTCAAAGCCAGTGTACGCGGATGAGAGGATGAGTACTTTCCTGTCCTACTCAGAGTGTCTGCTAGGGTGAGCTGGACTTGAGAGTTGCATATGGGGGAACTAGCGGTGGACCGGACGGACTGAGAGGGGGTTGGTGATGGTGTTGGTGGTGATGGCCTAGATTCAGTGTTTCGTTGCCAAACCATTGTGATTCCCTGACTGCTTTGGCCTTGCGACGACACCTCAACATTTATTGCTGGTGGTGTGCTTACCAGTGGCGGTGGGCTTACAGTGGAAAAGTGATGGAGCGTTGCTGGCTACCTTCAGTCGGAGCAGGTGCACATGTGGTGCCTGAGGTTTTGTAGTCCGTCCACGCTTGCAAGAGCATGGTGGTTAAATGTCTAAGCATGCAACTGGTTCAAATTTCTGAGATTTTGCCCTCAGCTAAAGGTCCTTCCTCACTTCTTACAGATAACCTTTGCCTCATTAGTAGGATTTTGGACAAAGAAGTGCCACACTGCACTCTTCCTACTATGGTATAAATTTTCAAGGCTTGCACGTTGTGCTATTTTGACCATCTGGCCAAGCTATCCTGCAACTCTTTTGGTTTTTGTTCCACATTTTTGGACAGCTACGGGCCTTCCGGATAACTGCTGCTGCGATGTCGATGCTTGCTGCGGATCCTTCTCCTTTTCTGACCTATTGCCAGTGAGACCCTCTTCTCCCAATGGATGCCAATCCGGGTCAACAACTGGGTCATCCGTCACCTCCTCTTCAATTTCATCTGCACCTTCCTCTGTGTCACCGTGTAAGGTGGTATAGTATGCGGGAAGGGGCACCTGAGTTTCGTCAGGGTCAGATTCTGGCTCAGTCGACTGCGAGGGCAATGTAGTGCTGTGCGTCAGTGCACTCCATGTCATATTCATCTTGGACTGGGGAATTCAGGATTTGACTGGATAACCCAGGCATGGTATGTGAAAAGAGCTCCATGGAGTAATCTGATGTGTGGGCTGCCGCATCCTTCACTTTTGGTGGGGGTGAAGGACACAAGGAAAGGTGTTTTTCCTGACCACAGCCCTGCACTGATGACTCAGTCCTTGCAGGTTTTGAAACGTCAGAAGAGGAGGCAATAGAGCTGGTGGCTGTTTCGGCTATGTAAGCCAAAATCTGTTCCTGATGCTCTGGCTTTAAAAGCGTTTTTCCTACTCCCAGAAAAGGGAACCTTACAGGCATTGTGCCAGATGATGATGCAGGCTCAACACCTCCTGACTTAGCTGCTATTGTGCTTTTGGCATAACCAGCAGATGCACCACCACCACCATCAGGACCAGCTGCCCCCCAGCCCACGTTCGCGGCCTCTTCCACCATACTTCCTCATGTTTGTGAAAATGTAACCAAAAGACCAGCAGATATATGGTACTGTATGAGGAGCGTACAGCTGTATAAGGTGTAGGTAAAAATTTAAATCTCCGTATATATTTCCATAGTCACAGACACCCTCCCAGTATGTATTTGACGGTAATCCAACCAGCAGATATACAGTACTGTATCAGAAGCGGACAGCTCTATACGGTGTATGTATGAGAAAATGAAAATCTCTGTCTATTTTTTTTCGGAGTCACACCCAGATAGCATGTATTTGTCCATGATACCAGCCGGTACACGGTAGTGTGTGAGGAGCATACAGCTCTATACGGTGTATGTATGGAAAATTTTTAATCTCTGTCTAATTTTTTACGGAGTCACACACACGCTGTCTCTGTATAGATTTGACCGTAAGACAAACGGAAGATATACGATACTGTTTGAGAAGCGGACAGCTCTATACAGTGTATGTAAAAATGGAAATGTCCATCTATGTATTTACGGACTCACACACACGCGATGTCTCTGTATAGATTGGACGGTAATCCAAACAGCAGATATACGATACTGTTTGAGAAGCGGACAGCTGTATACGGTGTATGTATGGAAAATTTTAAATCTCCATCTATTTTTTTACGGAGTCACACACACACGCTGTCTCTGTATAGATTTGACCATTAGACAAATGGCAGATATATGATACTGTTTGAGAAGCGGACAGCTCTATACGGTGTATGGAAAAATGGAAATGTCCGTCTATGTATTTACGGACTCAAACACACACGCGATGTCTCTGTATAGATTGGACCATAATCCAACCAGGAGATATAGGATACTGTTTGAGGAGCGGACAGCTGTATACGGTGTATGTATGGAAAATTTTAAATCTCCGTCTATTTTTTTACAGAGTCAAACACAGATAGCATGTATTTGTCCGTGATACCAGCCGGTACACGGTAGTGTGTGAGGAGCGTACAGCTCTATACGGTGTATGTATGGAAATTTTTAAATCTGCGTCTAATTTTTTCTGGAGTTACACATACACGCTGTCTCTGTATAGATTTGACCGTAATCAAACAGTAGATATACGATACTGTTTGAGAAGCGGACAGCTCTATATGATGTATGGAAAAATGGAAATGTCCATATATGTATTTATGGAGCCTCACACACACACGCTGTCTCTGTATAGATTTGACCGCTATCCAAACAGCAGATATACAATACTGTTTGAGAAGCGGACAGCTGTATACGGTGTATGTATGGAAAATTTTAAATCTCCGTCTTTTTTTATGGAGTCACACACACACGCTGTCTCTGCATAGATTTGACCGAAATCAAACAGCAGATATACGATACTGTTTGACAAGCGGACAGCTCTATACGATGTATGGAAAATTTTAAATCTCCATCTATTTTTTTAAGAAATGTCACACACACGCTGTCTCTGTATAGATTTGACCGCTATCCAAACAGCAGATATACAATACTGTTTGAGAAGCGGACAGCTGTATACGGTGTATGTATGGAAAATTTTAAATCTCCATGTATTTTTTTACGGAGTCACACACACGCTGTCTCTGTATAGATTTGACTGTAATCAAACAGCAGATATACAATACTGTTTGACAAGCGGACAGCTCTATACGGTGTATGTATGGAAAATTTTAAATCTCCGTCTATTTTGTTACGGACTCACACACAGATAGCATGTACAGTGGGGAAAAAAAGTATTTAGTCAGTCAGCAATAGTGCAAGTTCCACCACTTAAAAAGATGAGAGGCATCTGTAATTTACATCATAGGTAGACCTCAACTATGGGAGACAAACTGAGAAAAAAAAATCCAGAAAATCACATTGTCTGTTTTTTTTTCATTTTATTTGCATATTATGGTGGAAAATAAGTATTTGGTCAGAAACAAAATTTCATCTCAATACTTTGTGATATATCCTTTGTTGGCAATGACAGAGGTCAAACGTTTTCTGTAAGTCTTCACAAGGTTGCCACACACTGTTGTTGGTATGTTGGCCCATTCCTCCATGCAGATCTCCTCTAGAGCAGTGATGTTTTTGGCTTTTCGCTTGGCAACACGGACTTTCAACTCCCTCCAAAGGTTTTCTATAGGGTTGAGATCTGGAGACTGGCTAGGCCACTCCAGGACCTTGAAATGCTTCTTACGAAGCCACTCCTTCGTTGCCCTGGCGGTGTGCTTTGGATCATTGTCATGTTGAAAGACCCAGCCACGTTTCATCTTCAATGCCCTTGCTGATGGAAGGAGGTTTGCACTCAAAATCTCACGATACATGGCCCCATTCATTCTTTCATGTACCCGGATCAGTCGTCCTGGCCCCTTTGCAGAGAAACAGCCCCAAAGCATGATGTTTCCACCACCATGCTTTACAGTAGGTATGGTGTTTGATGGATGCAACTCAGTATTCTTTTTCCTCCAAACACGACAAGTTGTGTTTCTACCAAACAGATCCAGTTTGGTTTCATCAGACCTAGGACATTCTCCCAAAACTCCTCTGGATCATCCAAATGCTCTCTAGCAAACTTCAGACGGGCCCGGACATGTACAGGCTTAAGCAGTGGGACACGTCTGGCACTGCAGGATCTGAGTCCATGGTGGCGTAGTGTGTTACTTATGGTAGGCCTTGTTACATTGGTCCCAGCTCTCTGCAGTTCATTCACTAGGTCCCCCCGCGTGGTTCTGGGATTTTTGCTCACCGTTCTTGTGATCATTCTGACCCCACGGGGTGGGATTTTGCGTGGAGCACCAGATCGAGGGAGATTATCAGTGGTCTTGTATGTCTTCCATTTTCTAATTATTGCTCCCACAGTTGATTTCTTCACTCCAAGCTGGTTGGCTATTGCAGATTCAGTCTTCCCAGCCTGGTGCAGGGCTACAATTTTGTTTCTGGTGTCCTTTGACAGCTCTTTGGTCTTCACCATAGTGGAGTTTGGAGTCAGACTGTTTGAGGGTGTGCACAGGTGTCTTTTTATACTGATAACAAGTTTAAACAGGTGCCATTACTACAGGTAATGAATGGAGGAAAGAGGAGACTCTTAAAGAAGAAGTTACAGGTCTGTGAGAGCCAGGAATCTTGATTGCTTGTTTCTGACCAAATACTTATTTTCCACCATAATATGCAAATAAAATGAAAAAAAAACAGACAATGTGATTTTCTGGATTTTTTTTTCTCAGTTTGTCTCCCATAGTTGAGGTCTACCTATGATGTAAATTACAGACGCCTCTCATCTTTTAAGTGGTGGAACTTGCACTATTGCTGACTGACTAAATACTTTTTTGCCCCACTGTATATGTCTGTGATTCAAGCCGGTACACGGTAGTGTGTGAGGAGCGTACACCTCTATACGGTGTGTGAAAAAATGAACGCTCGGTAACTGTGCAGAAAAACAGAATAAAAGTTTTTTTGCTTTGAAAAAAGCAGTCTGCACAGCAGTGTGCACACAGCAATGCAGCTATCAGGTAGCCTTATAAGGCAGCCTAATAACCACCAGCGCTGCTGCACACACAAAAATCCTGCCCTGTCACTGCACACTAACTGTACAGTTGAAATCACTATCAGCAGAAGCACAGAATTTTTTTTCCTTGTTGCCTAACGCTCTCCCTATTGAGAATCAACGGCAGCAACCTCTCCCTATGCTAAGATCGGCAGAAGTAAAATGGCGGTCATGGCTTTTATAGCCACTGTGACGCCACACAAACCAAGCCAATCACATGAATGCCCTTCTCTAAGATGGTGGTGGCCACTGCCCATGTCATCGCGTTGCCCACAGTGTGCGTCCTTGATGATTGGCTGAGAAAAGGCGCTGGAAGCAATATGGGAAACGCGACTTTGGCTCATGGGTCGGCGACCTCATGGCCGACCACACGACTTTTTAATTTGACCGACCCGTTTCGCTCAAGTCTAGTAATGATCCTTGGAAAATGGTTTGTGTCTAGTAACATTATTTTCTGGGATTCTTACACTCGTAGTAAGTTATATACAAATATTATGCCTATTGATGGGCTTTACAGATGGATATTGAAGTGTGTTTACCTGTGATATGTGATTTATGGGATTGTAACACCACCTTGTGGTTTTCCACCTTTTAACAATGGTGTGTTTTTTATTATCTTTGTATTGTTAAAATTAATACAATTTCTATTTTCTCAGCAGTTTTGTATATTTTTGCTCTTGTGTACAATTTCCTTGCATGATTGCAACTCTCTATTAATCAGTCTCCCTCTTACTAAACTCTCCCCTCTTCAATCTATCCTAAATGTAGCAGCCGTGGTCATATTTCTAGCCTGTATACTGATGTCTCCAGCTGTGCCAGCTATTGCGATGGTTGCCAATCCACTACAGCGCACAATATAAAAGTAAAGCCATTCTAAGCAAAGCCTTCTGAATACACTGGCAGAGCTGCATAGCTCACTGATTGACTGCCTCACTATTGACATTATGTGCTGCAGCCAATACCAGACACCGGAGCAGAAACTCACTGGTAAATCTGGAAACAAAGTGCATTTTTATATATACAGTTGTGTGAATAAGTGTTTGCCCCTTTCTGATTTCCTATTCTTTTGCATGTTTTTCACACTTAAATGATTCAGATCAGCAAACAAATTTAAATATAGGCAAATATAGCACAGAATGCAGTGTTTAAATGAAGGTCTTTATTATTAACCTTCCTCTAGTGTTAGCTTTCTGTTACTCTTTCTTATGTTAACGGGTCTGTTTTGACCCGTGTCTTAAATCACCCCTAGGATACCCTAAAAACAGTTATTTATGATCCAATTTGTTTCTTACCTCTTAGTTACTGTACCTTGTTAGGGTTTCTCATCCATGGAAGGATTGATTTTATTATTTTTGTTGTGGCCCCCTGGGCCTTTCATTTGAGAGCATACCCTTCAATTTCAATATAAAAATATTGTCAAATGAACCTCAAGAGAATAATATAAACTTAAAAAAGTTTGTTATATTACCTGACTATTACTGAAGGGTTTTAGAACACATTTCTTAAATGTTAAAAATATATACATATATATTTTATATTATTAACTCTAGTAACATCTATGGTGTTACGGGTCAATTTTGACCCATATCTAACTACTTTAAGAAAAAGGCAAAAAACAGATTTTTTTTTTCTATAGAACTTTAATACAAATAAAAGATGAAAATTATATTAACATTAATAGCAATAATAATAAAAAGTAGCTTTTCTAGGTCAAACAAACAAACAACAATCAATCAAGCAAATCAAATCAACAGAAATCAAGTACTAGTTTTTAGATGCATTAGTATTTAGATGCATGTGTGGCAAAAAGTGACACTTTTTGTGTGTTCTTTGCAGAGGTATTTTTTGCAGGCGAAGCACGATGTGTATGTCTTTCTGTCCTTATTGCTAGGGCAGACCTGACACCTCTTTCTTTTAGAATCAGGTGGTCTCACTGGGGTTGTGGCTGTTGTGGTTGATGTTGAGGCAGGCCTGGTTGAGGAGGATGTTGGTGATGATGCTCTTTGTGTTGCTGTGGGTGTGGACGAAGCACTTGTTGAGCTCTGGAGTTGTCGGACCAAGGCTGCAGCGGCTGGGTCTCGGGGCACTCGTTCCCTTTGGTCAATGTGCGCCTTGACAAGGGATCTTCCTAGTTCCTCAAGAAACATCCTCCGCTTGTTTTTTTTCTTTGAATTCCATCCTTGGTGAATGTGGGTCCACAACACAAATGAATTGCATACTGACACATCAAGGATGTTGTAAAAAGCAACCATTAGCCATCTCCTAGTCATTCGCTGGCAAGTGTAGGTGGCAGTCAGCTTGTCCAGGTTGTCCACTCCTCCTTTGTTTTTGTTATAGTCCAGGATGATTCTGGGCTTTTTGTCACTTCCTGATGACACAGCTGCATCTTTGTGAAGTGTGGACATCAGTACCACATTCCGTCGTTTTTTGGGGCACTGAAACAGCAGTGGTGGTCTGTAAAAACAAACTTTGAGGAAAGTGGAGCCCTGTCCTTCATCTGCAACAATTCAGCGGGCAGCTCAGGTTTGTTTTTTTTCACTGTGCCCACCATGGTGATTTTCCTCCTGAGAAGTTTTTGTCCAAGGTCATAGCTGGTAAAAAAATTGTCACAAGTAATGTTGTGACCCTGCAGTCCAGTAGCCATATCGAGGACTACACGTTTTCCTTGTTTTTTTTCAGGGATGCCGCTTGCAGACTTGCCTGTGTAAATCTGTAGATTCCATGCATAGCTAGTTTTTGCATCACAGGCTGCCCAGATTTTTATGTCGTATTTGCCTGGCTTACTTGGCATGCATATTGCCGGAAGGGGCATTTTCCGCGGAAAGGGAGAAAATGTTCGTCTACTGTCACCTCTGGCCCTGGGTTGAACATCAGTGGAAGGAGCTGCACCCATTTCTCCCAAACATCCCTGATGGGAGCAAGTTTGTCAGATTTTGTTCTGGTGTCTCTGTTGTCAAATCTGAGGACTCTTGATATCATTTGAAACTTTTGAAGTGACATTGTTGCCCAGAAAATATTCATGCCTGTCGATGCGTCCCAGAGACTATCAGTGGCCTCATTGCAGGATTTGTACACTCCAGCAAGGAGAAGAACACCAATGTAGGCATCCAGGACATCATCATGAAGGTCATTCCACATGTTGCCGTGGACTTTTTTTCCTTCAAGGTTTGTCATAGCAATAATGACTTTTTATTGACAATGGCATAAACAGATCAAAACATGTCTTGATGTCACTTACTCTTGTCACAGCAAACCTTGTGATCCCAGGGGTCATTTTCATGACATTTGCAGCATCTGCCCTGCCATGTACATCTGGAGGTACTGAGCTCCAACTGATCTTGCCACTTTTGGATTTGAATCTTTCAGCGGGACCAGCTTCAGCACCAGTGACCTCCTCATCAGACTGATCAGAACTGTCTGTCTTCCGGTTGATACACCACATCATCTTCCTCCTCAGAAACCTGTTCATCTGCATCAGTTTGCTGCTGTGTGTCCTCTGATTCATTATCATCTAAGATATAATCCAGAATTTGGCTTACATCAAATCTTCTCCTCATTGTTGAGCCTGGACATGTCCCTAACTCAAGTTGTTGGAGGTAGAGCTGGCTGTGGGCTGTTGGTTTATATTGTGTTTATGAGTTCAGTTTTGGGACTAATTATTGTTTTTATACTCTTATATTAGACCTGGGTCGAAATTGACCCCAACAACACAAATGTTATAATTTTAATAAGAGCATTTTACAATTTAGTAAAATAGTTTTATTTTATTGTATTTTGTTTAAAAATATGTTTCTGAAAAAGTCAAAAAGTCTTGATGCAATAAACAAATGTATGTAGAATTTTTATGCATTTAAAACCTAAAACGGGTCGGTCACGACCCTAACACTAGAGGGAAAAAGAAAACCAAACCTACAGGGACCTGTGTGAAAAAGTTATCGACCCCTAAATATAATAACTGGTTGGGCCACCCTCTGCAGCAACAACTGCCGCAGAACAGCCCCAAACATCACACTACCACCAACATATTTTACTGTTGGTATGATGTTCCTCTTCTGAAATGCTGTGTTACTTCTACGCCAGAAGTAAAGGTACATCCACCTTCTAAAAAGTTGAACTTTTGTCTTGTCAGTTAACAAAGTATTTTCCTAAAAGTCTTGGTGGTCATCAAGATGTTTTATGGCAAAACTGACATGAGCCTTTAATTTCTTATTGCTTAGCAATGGTTTTCATCTTGGAACTTTGCTATGCAGGCCATTTTTTCCCAGTCTCTTTCTTTTGGTGGACTCATGAACACTCACCTTAACTGAGGCAAGCGAGTACTGCAGTTTTTTTGATGTTGTTGTGGGTTCTTTGTGACCTCTTGAATGAGTCGTCACTGCGCTCTTGTGGTAATTTTGGTCTGCCAGTCACTCCTCGGAAGGATCACCACTGTTCCATGATTTTGCCATTGGTGGATAATGGCTCTCACTGTGGTTTGCTGGAGTTCCAAAGCACTAAAAATGGCTTTATAACCATTTCCAGACTGATAGATCTCAATTACTTTGTTTCTCATTTGCTCCAGAATTTCTTTAGATCGCGGTATGATGTCTAGCTTTTGAGAAACTTTTGGTTTAATTCGCTTTTACAGGCAAGTGCAATTTAAGTGATTTCTTGATTGAGAATAGGTGTGACAGTAATCAGTCCTAGGTGTGGCTAGAGAATTTGAGCAAAGCTTCCTAAAGATGTGCTAAACCAGAGTTAATTTATGTTTAACCCCTTTACCCCCGAGAGTGGTTTGCATATTAATGACCAGGCCAATTTTTACAATTCTGACCACTGTC